>NW_027443802.1:0-35033 GCF_048569485.1 Anomaloglossus baeobatrachus | reverse complement strand
TTAAAAATGGCTTTAAAATGGATTTGGAGCATGGAGACGATTATCTCGGGATTGCAAGATAACCAAACAAAAACTTTTAGTGGAATTTCTACTTATTTTATTAAATATCATCTCCACCAAACAGGACAAGCTTGCATCTGTTATAGTTTTGGAGAAAAATGTGTTCATTTCATGTATGCGCGAAATGCCTTAAAAATGGCTTTAAAATGGATTTGGAGCATGGAGACGATTATCTCGGGATTGCAAGATAACCAAACAAAACTTTTAGTGGATTTCTACTTATTTTATTAAATATCATCTCCACCAAACAGGACAAGCTTGCATCTGTTATAGTTTTGGAGAAAAATGTGTTCATTTCATGTATGCGCGAAATGCCTTAAAAATGGCTTTAAAATGGATTTGGAGCATGGAGACGATTATCTCGGGATTGCAAGATAACCAAACAAAACTTTTAGTGGATTTCTACTTATTTTATTAAATATCATCTCCACCAAACAGGACAAGCTTGCATCTGTTATAGTTTTGGAGAAAAATGTGTTCATTTCATGTATGCGCGAAATGCCTTAAAAATGGCTTTAAAATGGATTTGGAGCATGGAGACGATTATCTCGGGATTGCAAGATAACCAAACAAAACTTTTAGTGGATTTCTACTTATTTTATTAAATATCATCTCCACCAAACAGGACAAGCTTGCATCTGTTATAGTTTTGGAGAAAAATGTGTTCATTTCATGTATGCGCGAAATGCCTTAAAAATGGCTTTAAAATGGATTTGGAGCATGGAGACGATTATCTCGGGATTGCAAGATAACCAAACAAAACTTTTAGTGGATTTCTACTTATTTTATTAAATATCATCTCCACCAAACAGGACAAGCTTGCATCTGTTATAGTTTTGGAGAAAAATGTGTTCATTTCATGTATGCGCGAAATGCCTTAAAAAATGGCTTTAAAAATGGATTTGGAGCATGGAGACGATTATCTCGGGATTGCAAGATAACCAAACAAAACTTTTAGTGGATTTCTACTTATTTTATTAAATATCATCTCCACCAAACAGGACAAGCTTGCATCTGTTATAGTTTTGGAGAAAAATGTGTTCATTTCATGTATGCGCGAAATGCCTTAAAAATGGCTTTAAAATGGATTTGGAGCATGGAGACGATTATCTCGGGATTGCAAGATAACCAAACAAAACTTTTAGTGGATTTCTACTTATTTTATTAAATATCATCTCCACCAAACAGGACAAGCTTGCATCTGTTATAGTTTTGGAGAAAAATGTGTTCATTTCATGTATGCGCGAAATGCCTTAAAAATGGCTTTAAAATGGATTTGGAGCATGGAGACGATTATCTCGGGATTGCAAGATAACCAAACAAAACTTTTAGTGGATTTCTACTTATTTTATTAAATATCATCTCCACCAAACAGGACAAGCTTGCATCTGTTATAGTTTTGGAGAAAAATGTGTTCATTTCATGTATGCGCGAAATGCCTTAAAATGGCCTTTAAAATGGATTTGGAGCATGGAGACGATTATCTCGGGATTGCAAGATAACCAAACAAAACTTTTAGTGGATTTCTACTTATTTTATTAAATATCATCTCCACCAAACAGGACAAGCTTGCATCTGTTATAGTTTTGGAGAAAAATGTGTTCATTTCATGTATGCGCGAAATGCCTTAAAAATGGCTTTAAAATGGATTTGGAGCATGGAGACGATTATCTCGGGATTGCAATATAACCAAACAAAACTTTTAGTGGATTTCTACTTATTTTATTAAATATCATCTCCACCAAACAGGACAAGCTTGCATCTGTTATAGTTTTGGAGAAAAATGTGTTCATTTCATGTATGCGCGAAATGCCTTAAAAATGGCTTTAAAATGGATTTGGAGCATGGAGACGATTATCTCGGGATTGCAAGATAACCAAACAAAACTTTTAGTGGATTTCTACTTATTTTATTAAATATCATCTCCACCAAACAGGACAAGCTTGCATCTGTTATAGTTTTGGAGAAAAATGTGTTCATTTCATGTATGCGCGAAATGCCTTAAAAATGGCTTTAAAATGGATTTGGAGCATGGAGACGATTATCTCGGGATTGCAAGATAACCAAACAAAACTTTTAGTGGATTTCTACTTATTTTATTAAATATCATCTCCACCAAACAGGACAAGCTTGCATCTGTTATAGTTTTGGAGAAAAATGTGTTCATTTCATGTATGCGCGAAATGCCTTAAAAATGGCTTTAAAATGGATTTGGAGCATGGAGACGATTATCTCGGATTGCAAGATAACCAAACAAAACTTTTAGTGGATTTCTACTTATTTTATTAAATATCATCTCCACCAAACAGGACAAGCTTGCATCTGTTATAGTTTTGGAGAAAAATGTGTTCATTTCATGTATGCGCGAAATGCCTTAAAAATGGCTTTAAAATGGATTTGGAGCATGGAGACGATTATCTCGGGATTGCAAGATAACCAAACAAAACTTTTAGTGGATTTCTACTTATTTTATTAAATATCATCTCCACCAAACAGGACAAGCTTGCATCTGTTATAGTTTTGGAGAAAAATGTGTTCATTTCATGTATGCGCGAAATGCCTTAAAAATGGCTTTAAAATGGATTTGGAGCATGGAGACGATTATCTCGGGATTGCAAGATAACCAAACAAAACTTTTAGTGGATTTCTACTTATTTTATTAAATATCATCTCCACCAAACAGGACAAGCTTGCATCTGTTATAGTTTTGGAGAAAAATGTGTTCATTTCATGTATGCGCGAAATGCCTTAAAAATGGCTTTAAAATGGATTTGGAGCATGGAGACGATTATCTCGGGATTGCAAGATAACCAAACAAAACTTTTAGTGGATTTCTACTTATTTTATTAAATATCATCTCCACCAAACAGGACAAGCTTGCATCTGTTATAGTTTTGGAGAAAAATGTGTTCATTTCATGTATGCGCGAAATGCCTTAAAAATGGCTTTAAAATGGATTTGGAGCATGGAGACGATTATCTCGGATTGCAAGATAACCAAACAAAACTTTTAGTGGATTTCTACTTATTTTATTAAATATCATCTCCACCAAACAGGACAAGCTTGCATCTGTTATAGTTTTGGAGAAAAATGTGTTCATTTCATGTATGCGCGAAATGCCTTAAAAATGGCTTTAAAATGGATTTGGAGCATGGAGACGATTATCTCGGGATTGCAAGATAACCAAAACAAAACTTTTAGTGGATTTCTACTTATTTTATTAAATATCATCTCCACCAAACAGGACAAGCTTGCATCTGTTATAGTTTTGAGAAAAATGTGTTCATTTCATGTATGCGCGAAATGCCTTAAAAATGGCTTTAAAATGGATTTGGAGCATGGAGACGATTATCTCGGGATTGCAAGATAACCAAACAAAACTTTTAGTGGATTTCTACTTATTTTATTAAATATCATCTCCACCAAACAGGACAAGCTTGCATCTGTTATAGTTTTGGAGAAAAATGTGTTCATTTCATGTATGCGCGAAATGCCTTAAAAATGGCTTTAAAATGGATTTGGAGCATGGAGACGATTATCTCGGGATTGCAAGATAACCAAACAAAACTTTTAGTGGATTTCTACTTATTTTATTAAATATCATCTCCACCAAACAGGACAAGCTTGCATCTGTTATAGTTTTGGAGAAAAATGTGTTCATTTCATGTATGCGCGAAATGCCTTAAAAATGGCTTTAAAATGGATTTGGAGCATGGAGACGATTATCTCGGGATTGCAAGATAACCAAACAAAACTTTTAGTGGATTTCTACTTATTTTATTAAATATCATCTCCACCAAACAGGACAAGCTTGCATCTGTTATAGTTTTGGAGAAAAATGTGTTCATTTCATGTATGCGCGAAATGCCTTAAAAATGGCTTTAAAATGGATTTGGAGCATGGAGACGATTATCTCGGGATTGCAAGATAACCAAACAAAACTTTTAGTGGATTTCTACTTATTTTATTAAATATCATCTCCACCAAACAGGACAAGCTTGCATCTGTTATAGTTTTGGAGAAAAATGTGTTCATTTCATGTATGCGCGAAATGCCTTAAAAATGGCTTTAAAATGGATTTGGAGCATGGAGACGATTATCTCGGGATTGCAAGATAACCAAACAAAACTTTTAGTGGATTTCTACTTATTTTATTAAATATCATCTCCACCAAACAGGACAAGCTTGCATCTGTTATAGTTTTGGAGAAAAATGTGTTCATTTCATGTATGCGCGAAATGCCTTAAAAATGGCTTTAAAATGGATTTGGAGCATGGAGACGATTATCTCGGGATTGCAATATAACCAAACAAAACTTTTAGTGGATTTCTACTTATTTTATTAAATATCATCTCCACCAAACAGGACAAGCTTGCATCTGTTATAGTTTTGGAGAAAAATGTGTTCATTTCATGTATGCGCGAAATGCCTTAAAAATGGCTTTAAAATGGATTTGGAGCATGGAGACGATTATCTCGGGATTGCAAGATAACCAAACAAAACTTTTAGTGGATTTCTACTTATTTTATTAAATATCATCTCCACCAAACAGGACAAGCTTGCATCTGTTATAGTTTTGGAGAAAAATGTGTTCATTTCATGTATGCGCGAAATGCCTTAAAAATGGCTTTAAAATGGATTTGGAGCATGGAGACGATTATCTCGGGATTGCAAGATAACCAAACAAAACTTTTAGTGGATTTCTACTTATTTTATTAAATATCATCTCCACCAAACAGGACAAGCTTGCATCTGTTATAGTTTTGGAGAAAAATGTGTTCATTTCATGTATGCGCGAAATGCCTTAAAAATGGCTTTAAAATGGATTTGGAGCATGGAGACGATTATCTCGGGATTGCAAGATAA
The DNA here is from genome assembly GCF_048569485.1 of Anomaloglossus baeobatrachus. Taxonomy (NCBI): domain Eukaryota; kingdom Metazoa; phylum Chordata; class Amphibia; order Anura; family Aromobatidae; genus Anomaloglossus; species Anomaloglossus baeobatrachus. The sequence goes on along the minus strand of NW_027443802.1, from coordinate 30,107 downwards.
CCAAACAAAACTTTTAGTGGATTTCTACTTATTTTATTAAATATCATCTCCACCAAACAGGACAAGCTTGCATCTGTTATAGTTTTGGAGAAAAATGTGTTCATTTCATGTATGCGCGAAATGCCTTAAAAATGGCTTTAAAATGGATTTGGAGCATGGAGACGATTATCTCGGGATTGCAAGATAACCAAACAAAACTTTTAGTGGATTTCTACTTATTTTATTAAATATCATCTCCACCAAACAGGACAAGCTTGCATCTGTTATAGTTTTGGAGAAAAATGTGTTCATTTCATGTATGCGCGAAATGCCTTAAAAATGGCTTTAAAATGGATTTGGAGCATGGAGACGATTATCTCGGGATTGCAATATAACCAAACAAAACTTTTAGTGGATTTCTACTTATTTTATTAAATATCATCTCCACCAAACAGGACAAGCTTGCATCTGTTATAGTTTTGGAGAAAAATGTGTTCATTTCATGTATGCGCGAAATGCCTTAAAAATGGCTTTAAAATGGATTTGGAGCATGGAGACGATTATCTCGGGATTGCAAGATAACCAAAACAAAACTTTTAGTGGATTTCTACTTATTTTATTAAATATCATCTCCACCAAACAGGACAAGCTTGCATCTGTTATAGTTTTGGAGAAAAATGTGTTCATTTCATGTATGCGCGAAATGCCTTAAAAATGGCTTTAAAATGGATTTGGAGCATGGAGACGATTATCTCGGGATTGCAAGATAACCAAACAAAACTTTTAGTGGATTTCTACTTATTTTATTAAATATCATCTCCACCAAACAGGACAAGCTTGCATCTGTTATAGTTTTGGAGAAAAATGTGTTCATTTCATGTATGCGCGAAATGCCTTAAAAATGGCTTTAAAATGGATTTGGAGCATGGAGACGATTATCTCGGGATTGCAATATAACCAAACAAAACTTTTAGTGGATTTCTACTTATTTTATTAAATATCATCTCCACCAAACAGGACAAGCTTGCATCTGTTATAGTTTTGGAGAAAAATGTGTTCATTTCATGTATGCGCGAAATGCCTTAAAAATGGCTTTAAAATGGATTTGGAGCATGGAGACGATTATCTCGGGATTGCAAGATAACCAAACAAAACTTTTAGTGGATTTCTACTTATTTTATTAAATATCATCTCCACCAAACAGGACAAGCTTGCATCTGTTATAGTTTTGGAGAAAAATGTGTTCATTTCATGTATGCGCGAAATGCCTTAAAAATGGCTTTAAAATGGATTTGGAGCATGGAGACGATTATCTCGGGATTGCAATATAACCAAACAAAACTTTTAGTGGATTTCTACTTATTTTATTAAATATCATCTCCACCAAACAGGACAAGCTTGCATCTGTTATAGTTTTGGAGAAAAATGTGTTCATTTCATGTATGCGCGAAATGCCTTAAAAATGGCTTTAAAATGGATTTGGAGCATGGAGACGATTATCTCGGGATTGCAAGATAACCAAACAAAACTTTTAGTGGATTTCTACTTATTTTATTAAATATCATCTCCACCAAACAGGACAAGCTTGCATCTGTTATAGTTTTGGAGAAAAATGTGTTCATTTCATGTATGCGCGAAATGCCTTAAAAATGGCTTTAAAATGGATTTGGAGCATGGAGACGATTATCTCGGGATTGCAAGATAACCAAACAAAACTTTTAGTGGATTTCTACTTATTTTATTAAATATCATCTCCACCAAACAGGACAAGCTTGCATCTGTTATAGTTTTGGAGAAAAATGTGTTCATTTCATGTATGCGCGAAATGCCTTAAAAATGGCTTTAAAATGGATTTGGAGCATGGAGACGATTATCTCGGGATTGCAAGATAACCAAACAAAACTTTTAGTGGATTTCTACTTATTTTATTAAATATCATCTCCACCAAACAGGACAAGCTTGCATCTGTTATAGTTTTGGAGAAAAATGTGTTCATTTCATGTATGCGCGAAATGCCTTAAAAATGGCTTTAAAATGGATTTGGAGCATGGAGACGATTATCTCGGGATTGCAAGATAACCAAACAAAACTTTTAGTGGATTTCTACTTATTTTATTAAATATCATCTCCACCAAACAGGACAAGCTTGCATCTGTTATAGTTTTGGAGAAAAATGTGTTCATTTCATGTATGCGCGAAATGCCTTAAAAATGGCTTTAAAATGGATTTGGAGCATGGAGACGATTATCTCGGGATTGCAAGATAACCAAACAAAACTTTTAGTGGATTTCTACTTATTTTATTAAATATCATCTCCACCAAACAGGACAAGCTTGCATCTGTTATAGTTTTGGAGAAAAATGTGTTCATTTCATGTATGCGCGAATGCCTTAAAAATGGCTTTAAAATGGATTTGGAGCATGGAGACGATTATCTCGGGATTGCAAGATAACCAAACAAAACTTTTAGTGGATTTCTACTTATTTTATTAAATATCATCTCCACCAAACAGGACAAGCTTGCATCTGTTATAGTTTTGGAGAAAAATGTGTTCATTTCATGTATGCGCGAAATGCCTTAAAAATGGCTTTAAAATGGATTTGGAGCATGGAGACGATTATCTCGGGATTGCAAGATAACCAAACAAAACTTTTAGTGGATTTCTACTTATTTTATTAAATATCATCTCCACCAAACAGGACAAGCTTGCATCTGTTATAGTTTTGGAGAAAAATGTGTTCATTTCATGTATGCGCGAAATGCCTTAAAAATGGCTTTAAAATGGATTTGGAGCATGGAGACGATTATCTCGGGATTGCAAGATAACCAAACAAAACTTTTAGTGGATTTCTACTTATTTTATTAAATATCATCTCCACCAAACAGGACAAGCTTGCATCTGTTATAGTTTTGGAGAAAAATGTGTTCATTTCATGTATGCGCGAAATGCCTTAAAAATGGCTTTAAAATGGATTTGGAGCATGGAGACGATTATCTCGGGATTGCAAGATAACCAAACAAAACTTTTAGTGGATTTCTACTTATTTTATTAAATATCATCTCCACCAAACAGGACAAGCTTGCATCTGTTATAGTTTTGGAGAAAAATGTGTTCATTTCATGTATGCGCGAAATGCCTTAAAAATGGCTTTAAAATGGATTTGGAGCATGGAGACGATTATCTCGGGATTGCAAGATAACCAAACAAAACTTTTAGTGGATTTCTACTTATTTTATTAAATATCATCTCCACCAAACAGGACAAGCTTGCATCTGTTATAGTTTTGGAGAAAAATGTGTTCATTTCATGTATGCGCGAAATGCCTTAAAAATGGCTTTAAAATGGATTTGGAGCATGGAGACGATTATCTCGGGATTGCAAGATAACCAAACAAAACTTTTAGTGGATTTCTACTTATTTTATTAAATATCATCTCCACCAAACAGGACAAGCTTGCATCTGTTATAGTTTTGGAGAAAAATGTGTTCATTTCATGTATGCGCGAAATGCCTTAAAAATGGCTTTAAAATGGATTTGGAGCATGGAGACGATTATCTCGGGATTGCAAGATAACCAAACAAAACTTTTAGTGGATTTCTACTTATTTTATTAAATATCATCTCCACCAAACAGGACAAGCTTGCATCTGTTATAGTTTTGGAGAAAAATGTGTTCATTTCATGTATGCGCGAAATGCCTTAAAAATGGCTTTAAAATGGATTTGGAGCATGGAGACGATTATCTCGGGATTGCAAGATAACCAAACAAAACTTTTAGTGGATTTCTACTTATTTTATTAAATATCATCTCCACCAAACAGGACAAGCTTGCATCTGTTATAGTTTTGGAGAAAAATGTGTTCATTTCATGTATGCGCGAATGCCTTAAAAATGGCTTTAAAATGGATTTGGAGCATGGAGACGATTATCTCGGGATTGCAAGATAACCAAACAAAACTTTTAGTGGATTTCTACTTATTTTATTAAATATCATCTCCACCAAACAGGACAAGCTTGCATCTGTTATAGTTTTGGAGAAAAATGTGTTCATTTCATGTATGCGCGAAATGCCTTAAAAATGGCTTTAAAATGGATTTGGAGCATGGAGACGATTATCTCGGGATTGCAAGATAACCAAACAAAACTTTTAGTGGATTTCTACTTATTTTATTAAATATCATCTCCACCAAACAGGACAAGCTTGCATCTGTTATAGTTTTGGAGAAAAATGTGTTCATTTCATGTATGCGCGAAATGCCTTAAAAATGGCTTTAAAATGGATTTGGAGCATGGAGACGATTATCTCGGGATTGCAAGATAACCAAACAAAACTTTTAGTGGATTTCTACTTATTTTATTAAATATCATCTCCACCAAACAGGACAAGCTTGCATCTGTTATAGTTTTGGAGAAAAATGTGTTCATTTCATGTATGCGCGAAATGCCTTAAAAATGGCTTTAAAATGGATTTGGAGCATGGAGACGATTATCTCGGGATTGCAAGATAACCAAACAAAACTTTTAGTGGATTTCTACTTATTTTATTAAATATCATCTCCACCAAACAGGACAAGCTTGCATCTGTTATAGTTTTGGAGAAAAATGTGTTCATTTCATGTATGCGCGAAATGCCTTAAAATGGCTTTAAAATGGATTTGGAGCATGGAGACGATTATCTCGGGATTGCAAGATAACCAAACAAAACTTTTAGTGGATTTCTACTTATTTTATTAAATATCATCTCCACCAAACAGGACAAGCTTGCATCTGTTATAGTTTTGGAGAAAAATGTGTTCATTTCATGTATGCGCGAAATGCCCTTAAAAATGGCTTTAAAATGGATTTGGAGCATGGAGACGATTATCTCGGATTGCAAGATAACCAAACAAAACTTTTAGTGGATTTCTACTTATTTTATTAAATATCATCTCCACCAAACAGGACAAGCTTGCATCTGTTATAGTTTTGGAGAAAAATGTGTTCATTTCATGTATGCGCGAAATGCCTTAAAAATGGCTTTAAAATGGATTTGGAGCATGGAGACGATTATCTCGGGATTGCAAGATAACCAAACAAAACTTTTAGTGGATTTCTACTTATTTTATTAAATATCATCTCCACCAAACAGGACAAGCTTGCAGCATCTGTTAATAGTTTTGGAGAAAAATGTGTTCATTTCATGTATGCGTGAAATGCCTTAAAAATTGCTTTAAAATGGATTTGGAGCATGGAGACGATTATCTCGGGATTGCAAGATAACCAAACAAAACTTTTAGTGGATTTCTACTTATTTTATTAAATATCATCTCCACCAAACAGGACAAGCTTGCATCTGTTATAGTTTTGGAGAAAAATGTGTTCATTTCATGTATGCGCGAAATGCCTTAAAAATGGCTTTAAAATGGATTTGGAGCATGGAGACGATTATCTCGGGATTGCAAGATAACCAAACAAAACTTTTAGTGGATTTCTACTTATTTTATTAAATATCATCTCCACCAAACAGGACAAGCTTGCATCTGTTATAGTTTTGGAGAAAAATGTGTTCATTTCATGTATGCGCGAAATGCCTTAAAAATGCTTTAAAATGGATTTGGAGCATGGAGACGATTATCTCGGGATTGCAAGATAACCAAACAAAACTTTTAGTGGATTTCTACTTATTTTATTAAATATCATCTCCACCAAACAGGACAAGCTTGCATCTGTTATAGTTTTGGAGAAAAATGTGTTCATTTCATGTATGCGCGAAATGCCTTAAAAATGGCTTTAAAATGGATTTGGAGCATGGAGACGATTATCTCGGGATTGCAAGATAACCAAACAAAACTTTTAGTGGATTTCTACTTATTTTATTAAATATCATCTCCACCAAACAGGACAAGCTTGCATCTGTTATAGTTTTGGAGAAAAATGTGTTCATTTCATGTATGCGCGAAATGCCTTAAAAATGGCTTTAAAATGGATTTGGAGCATGGAGACGATTATCTCGGGATTGCAAGATAACCAAACAAAACTTTTAGTGGATTTCTACTTATTTTATTAAATATCATCTCCACCAAACAGGACAAGCTTGCATCTGTTATAGTTTTGGAGAAAAATGTGTTCATTTCATGTATGCGCGAAATGCCTTAAAAATGGCTTTAAAATGGATTTGGAGCATGGAGACGATTATCTCGGGATTGCAAGATAACCAAACAAAACTTTTAGTGGATTTCTACTTATTTTATTAAATATCATCTCCACCAAACAGGACAAGCTTGCATCTGTTATAGTTTTGGAGAAAAATGTGTTCATTTCATGTATGCGCGAAATGCCTTAAAAATGGCTTTAAAATGGATTTGGAGCATGGAGACGATTATCTCGGGATTGCAAGATAACCAAACAAAACTTTTAGTGGATTTCTACTTATTTTATTAAATATCATCTCCACCAAACAGGACAAGCTTGCATCTGTTATAGTTTTGGAGAAAAATGTGTTCATTTCATGTATGCGCGAAATGCCTTAAAAATGGCTTTAAAATGGATTTGGAGCATGGAGACGATTATCTCGGGATTGCAAGATAACCAAACAAAACTTTTAGTGGATTTCTACTTATTTTATTAAATATCATCTCCACCAAACAGGACAAGCTTGCATCTGTTATAGTTTTGGAGAAAAATGTGTTCATTTCATGTATGCGCGAAATGCCTTAAAAATGGCTTTAAAATGGATTTGGAGCATGGAGACGATTATCTCGGGATTGCAAGATAACCAAACAAAACTTTTAGTGGATTTCTACTTATTTTATTAAATATCATCTCCACCAAACAGGACAAGCTTGCATCTGTTATAGTTTTGGAGAAAAAATGTGTTCATTTCATGTATGCGCGAAATGCCTTAAAAATGGCTTTAAAATGGATTTGGAGCATGGAGACGATTATCTCGGGATTGCAAGATAACCAAACAAAACTTTTAGTGGATTTCTACTTATTTTATTAAATATCATCTCCACCAAACAGGACAAGCTTGCATCTGTTATAGTTTTGGAGAAAAATGTGTTCATTTCATGTATGCGCGAAATGCCTTAAAAATGGCTTTAAAATGGATTTGGAGCATGGAGACGATTATCTCGGGATTGCAATATAACCAAACAAAACTTTTAGTGGATTTCTACTTATTTTATTAAATATCATCTCCACCAAACAGGACAAGCTTGCATCTGTTATAGTTTTGGAGAAAAATGTGTTCATTTCATGTATGCGCGAAATGCCTTAAAAATGGCTTTAAAATGGATTTGGAGCATGGAGACGATTATCTCGGGATTGCAAGATAACCAAACAAAACTTTTAGTGGATTTCTACTTATTTTATTAAATATCATCTCCACCAAACAGGACAAGCTTGCATCTGTTATAGTTTTGGAGAAAAATGTGTTCATTTCATGTATGCGCGAAATGCCTTAAAAATGGCTTTAAAATGGATTTGGAGCATGGAGACGATTATCTCGGGATTGCAAGATAACCAAACAAAACTTTTAGTGGATTTCTACTTATTTTATTAAATATCATCTCCACCAAACAGGACAAGCTTGCATCTGTTATAGTTTTGGAGAAAAATGTGTTCATTTCATGTATGCGCGAAATGCCTTAAAAATGGCTTTAAAATGGATTTGGAGCATGGAGACGATTATCTCGGGATTGCAAGATAACCAAACAAAACTTTTAGTGGATTTCTACTTATTTTATTAAATATCATCTCCACCAAACAGGACAAGCTTGCATCTGTTATAGTTTTGGAGAAAAATGTGTTCATTTCATGTATGCGCGAAATGCCTTAAAAATGGCTTTAAAATGGATTTGGAGCATGGAGACGATTATCTCGGGATTGCAAGATAACCAAACAAAACTTTTAGTGGATTTCTACTTATTTTATTAAATATCATCTCCACCAAACAGGACAAGCTTGCATCTGTTATAGTTTTGGAGAAAAATGTGTTCATTTCATGTATGCGCGAAATGCCTTAAAAATGGCTTTAAAATGGATTTGGAGCATGGAGACGATTATCTCGGGATTGCAAGATAACCAAACAAAACTTTTAGTGGATTTCTACTTATTTTATTAAATATCATCTCCACCAAACAGGACAAGCTTGCATCTGTTATAGTTTTGGAGAAAAATGTGTTCATTTCATGTATGCGCGAAATGCCTTAAAAATGGCTTTAAAATGGATTTGGAGCATGGAGACGATTATCTCGGGATTGCAAGATAACCAAACAAAACTTTTAGTGGATTTCTACTTATTTTATTAAATATCATCTCCACCAAACAGGACAAGCTTGCATCTGTTATAGTTTTGGAGAAAAATGTGTTCATTTCATGTATGCGCGAAATGCCTTAAAAATGGCTTTAAAATGGATTTGGAGCATGGAGACGATTATCTCGGGATTGCAAGATAACCAAACAAAACTTTTAGTGGATTTCTACTTATTTTATTAAATATCATCTCCACCAAACAGGACAAGCTTGCATCTGTTATAGTTTTGGAGAAAAATGTGTTCATTTCATGTATGCGCGAAATGCCTTAAAAATGGCTTTAAAATGGATTTGGAGCATGGAGACGATTATCTCGGGATTGCAAGATAACCAAACAAAACTTTTAGTGGATTTCTACTTATTTTATTAAATATCATCTCCACCAAACAGGACAAGCTTGCATCTGTTATAGTTTTGGAGAAAAATGTGTTCATTTCATGTATGCGTGAAATGCCTTAAAATTGCTTTAAAATGGATTTGGAGCATGGAGACGATTATCTCGGGATTGCAAGATAACCAAACAAAACTTTTAGTGGATTTCTACTTATTTTATTAAATATCATCTCCACCAAACAGGACAAGCTTGCATCTGTTATAGTTTTGGAGAAAAATGTGTTCATATTCATGTATGCGCGAAATGCCTTAAAAATGGCTTTAAAATGGATTTGGAGCATGGAGACGATTATCTCGGGATTGCAAGATAACCAAACAAAACTTTTAGTGGATTTCTACTTATTTTATTAAATATCATCTCCACCAAACAGGACAAGCTTGCATCTGTTATAGTTTTGGAGAAAAATGTGTTCATTTCATGTATGCGCGAAATGCCTTAAAAATGGCTTTAAAATGGATTTGGAGCATGGAGACGATTATCTCGGGATTGCAAGATAACCAAACAAAACTTTTAGTGGATTTCTACTTATTTTATTAAATATCATCTCCACCAAACAGGACAAGCTTGCATCTGTTATAGTTTTGGAGAAAAATGTGTTCATTTCATGTATGCGCGAAATGCCTTAAAAATGGCTTTAAAATGGATTTGGAGCATGGAGACGATTATCTCGGGATTGCAAGATAACCAAACAAAACTTTTAGTGGATTTCTACTTATTTTATTAAATATCATCTCCACCAAACAGGACAAGCTTGCATCTGTTATAGTTTTGGAGAAAAATGTGTTCATTTCATGTATGCGCGAAATGCCTTAAAAATGGCTTTAAAATGGATTTGGAGCATGGAGACGATTATCTCGGGATTGCAAGATAACCAAACAAAACTTTTAGTGGATTTCTACTTATTTTATTAAATATCATCTCCACCAAACAGGACAAGCTTGCATCTGTTATAGTTTTGGAGAAAAATGTGTTCATTTCATGTATGCGCGAAATGCCTTAAAAATGGCTTTAAAATGGATTTGGAGCATGGAGACGATTATCTCGGGATTGCAATATAACCAAACAAAACTTTTAGTGGATTTCTACTTATTTTATTAAATATCATCTCCACCAAACAGGACAAGCTTGCATCTGTTATAGTTTTGGAGAAAAATGTGTTCATTTCATGTATGCGCGAAATGCCTTAAAAATGGCTTTAAAATGGATTTGGAGCATGGAGACGATTATCTCGGGATTGCAAGATAACCAAACAAAACTTTTAGTGGATTTCTACTTATTTTATTAAATATCATCTCCACCAAACAGGACAAGCTTGCATCTGTTATAGTTTTGGAGAAAAATGTGTTCATTTCATGTATGCGCGAAATGCCTTAAAAATGGCTTTAAAATGGATTTGGAGCATGGAGACGATTATCTCGGGATTGCAATATAACCAAACAAAACTTTTAGTGGATTTCTACTTATTTTATTAAATATCATCTCCACCAAACAGGACAAGCTTGCATCTGTTATAGTTTTGGAGAAAAATGTGTTCATTTCATGTATGCGCGAAATGCCTTAAAAATGGCTTTAAAATGGATTTGGAGCATGGAGACGATTATCTCGGGATTGCAAGATAACCAAACAAAACTTTTAGTGGATTTCTACTTATTTTATTAAATATCATCTCCACCAAACAGGACAAGCTTGCATATGTTATAGTTTTGGAGAAAAATGTGTTCATTTCATGTATGCGCGAAATGCCTTAAAAATGGCTTTAAAATGGATTTGGAGCATGGAGACGATTATCTCGGGATTGCAATATAACCAAACAAAACTTTTAGTGGATTTCTACTTATTTTATTAAATATCATCTCCACCAAACAGGACAAGCTTGCATCTGTTATAGTTTTGGAGAAAAATGTGTTCATTTCATGTATGCGCGAAATGCCTTAAAAATGGCTTTAAAATGGATTTGGAGCATGGAGACGATTATCTCGGGATTGCAAGATAACCAAACAAAACTTTTAGTGGATTTCTACTTATTTTATTAAATATCATCTCCACCAAACAGGACAAGCTTGCATCTGTTATAGTTTTGGAGAAAAATGTGTTCTTTTCATGTATGCGCGAAATGCCTTAAAAATGGCTTTAAAATGGATTTGGAGCATGGAGACGATTATCTCGGGATTGCAAGATAACCAAACAAAACTTTTAGTGGATTTCTACTTATTTTATTAAATATCATCTCCACCAAACAGGACAAGCTTGCATCTGTTATAGTTTTGGAGACAAATGTGTTCATTTCATGTATGCGCGAAATGCCTTAAAAATGGCTTTAAAATGGATTTGGAGCATGGAGACGATTATCTCGGGATTGCAAGATAACCAAACAAAACTTTTAGTGGATTTCTACTTATTTTATTAAATATCATCTCCACCAAACAGGACAAGCTTGCATCTGTTATAGTTTTGGAGAAAAATGTGTTCATTTCATGTATGCGCGAAATGCCTTAAAAATGGCTTTAAAATGGATTTGGAGCATGGAGACGATTATCTCGGATTGCAAGATAACCAAACAAAACTTTTAGTGGATTTCTACTTATTTTATTAAATATCATCTCCACCAAACAGGACAAGCTTGCATCTGTTATAGTTTTGGAGAAAAATGTGTTCATTTCATGTATGCGCGAAATGCCTTAAAAATGGCTTTAAAATGGATTTGGAGCATGGAGACGATTATCTCGGGATTGCAAGATAACCAAACAAAACTTTTAGTGGATTTCTACTTATTTTATTAAATATCATCTCCACCAAACAGGACAAGCTTGCATCTGTTATAGTTTTGGAGAAAAATGTGTTCATTTCATGTATGCGCGAAATGCCTTAAAAATGGCTTTAAAATGGATTTGGAGCATGGAGACGATTATCTCGGGATTGCAAGATAACCAAACAAAACTTTTAGTGGATTTCTACTTATTTTATTAAATATCATCTCCACCAAACAGGACAAGCTTGCATCTGTTATAGTTTTGGAGAAAAATGTGTTCATTTCATGTATGCGCGAAATGCCTTAAAATGGCTTTAAAATGGATTTGGAGCATGGAGACGATTATCTCGGGATTGCAAGATAACCAAACAAAACTTTTAGTGGATTTCTACTTATTTTATTAAATATCATCTCCACCAAACAGGACAAGCTTGCATCTGTTATAGTTTTGGAGAAAAATGTGTTCATTTCATGTATGCGCGAAATGCCTTAAAAATGGCTTTAAAATGGATTTGGAGCATGGAGACGATTATCTCGGGATTGCAAGATAACCAAACAAAACTTTTAGTGGATTTCTACTTATTTTATTAAATATCATCTCCACCAAACAGGACAAGCTTGCATCTGTTATAGTTTTGGAGAAAAATGTGTTCATTTCATGTATGCGCGAAATGCCTTAAAAATGGCTTTAAAATGGATTTGGAGCATGGAGACGATTATCTCGGGATTGCAAGATAACCAAACAAAACTTTTAGTGGATTTCTACTTATTTTATTAAATATCATCTCCACCAAACAGGACAAGCTTGCATCTGTTATAGTTTTGGAGAAAAATGTGTTCATTTCATGTATGCGCGAAATGCCTTAAAAATGGCTTTAAAATGGATTTGGAGCATGGAGACGATTATCTCTGGATTGCAAGATAACCAAACAAAACTTTTAGTGGATTTCTACTTATTTTATTAAATATCATCTCCACCAAACAGGACAAGCTTGCATCTGTTATAGTTTTGGAGAAAAATGTGTTCATTTCATGTATGCGCGAAATGCCTTAAAAATGGCTTTAAAATGGATTTGGAGCATGGAGACGATTATCTCGGGATTGCAAGATAACCAAACAAAACTTTTAGTGGATTTCTACTTATTTTATTAAATATCATCTCCACCAAACAGGACAAGCTTGCATCTGTTATAGTTTTGGAGAAAAATGTGTTCATTTCATGTATGCGCGAAATGCCTTAAAAATGGCTTTAAAATGGATTTGGAGCATGGAGACGATTATCTCGGGATTGCAAGATAACCAAACAAAACTTTTAGTGGATTTCTACTTATTTTATTAAATATCATCTCCACCAAACAGGACAAGCTTGCATCTGTTATAGTTTTGGAGAAAAAATGTGTTCATTTCATGTATGCGCGAAATGCCTTAAAAATGGCTTTAAAATGGATTTGGAGCATGGAGACGATTATCTCGGGATTGCAAGATAACCAAACAAAACTTTTAGTGGATTTCTACTTATTTTATTAAATATCATCTCCACCAAACAGGACAAGCTTGCATCTGTTATAGTTTTGGAGAAAAATGTGTTCATTTCATGTATGCGCGAAATGCCTTAAAAATGGCTTTAAAATGGATTTGGAGCATGGAGACTAGAGATGAGCGAACCGGTCCCGGTTCGGCTCGAGGCGGTTCGCCGAACGGGGGGTCTGGCTCGAGTTCGGCTCGTCGAACGTTCGACGAACCGAACTCGAGCCCATAGGAAACAATGGCAGGCAATCACAAACACAGTAAAACACCTAGAAAACACCCTGAAAGGTGTCCAAAAGGTGACAAACAACTCACAACATAACACAAACACATGGGAAAGTGACAAGGACATATACTCATGTGAAAACAAAACAGCTGGACAAGGAAAAAGAGGGAGACACACAGATATATGAGTATATGCAAAGAAACATCGATTCCATTATTGTGCAACTTGAGCCCTGCTCATTTTAGGCTTCCAATCTGGATAAATTGCCTGAGCTCGCCACGTACGCCTTGAGGATCTTGTCGTGTCCTGCAGCCAGCGTTCTCTCGGAACCTGTCTTCAGTGCTGCTGGGGGTCTGCTGGCAGATAAGCACACGTGTCTGTCCACTGACAATGTGGACCTGGCTCTCAGAGGACTTTTCTTCCCCTGGGTCAGCCAGGGGAGGCGAAAGGCACGCGTATTTTTGAGAGTGCTTCATGCAAAGCATCTTTTTCTTTGTCAAAAGGGGGCTCAACCGATGCCAGTCAAGTGGGGTGTGTGTGGCCCAGTTAGTGGCAACGAGGGAGACTGTGGTTGGAGTCCCCTCGCTGTGTCTCTAAAAGAACCAAGATGAACAAGTCATGGCTCTCAGAGGACTTTTCTTCCCCTGGGTCAGCCAGGGGACGGGAAAGGCACGCGTATTTTTGAGAGTGCTTCATGCAAAGCATCTTTTTCTTTTTCAAAAGGGGGCTCAACCGATGCCAGTCAAGTGGGGTGTGTGTGGCCCAGTTAGTGGCAACGAGGGAGACTGTGGTTGGAGTCCCCTCGCTGTGTCTCTAAAAGAACCAAGATGAACAAGTCATGGCTCTCAGAGGACTTTTCTTCCCCTGGGTCAGCCAGGGGACGGGAAAGGCACGCGTATTTTTGAGAGTGCTTCATGAAAAGCATCTTTTTCTTTGTCAAAAGGGGGGGTCAACCGATGCCAGTCAAGTGGGGTGTGTGTGGCCCAGTTAGTGGCAACGAGGGAGACTGTGGTTGGAGTCCCCTCGCTGTGTCTCTAAAAGAACCAAGATGAACAAGTCATGGCTCTCAGAGGACTTTTCTTCCCCTGGGTCAGCCAGGGGACGGGAAAGGCACGCGTATTTTTGAGAGTGCTTCATGCAAAGCATCTTTTTCTTTTTCAAAAGGGGGCTCAACCGATGCCAGTCAAGTGGGGTGTGTGTGGCCCAGTTAGTGGCAACGAGGGAGACTGTGGTTGGAGTCCCCTCGCTGTGTCTCTAAAAGAACCAAGATGAACAAGTCATGGCTCTCAGAGGACTTTTCTTCCCCTGGGTCAGCCAGGGGACGGGAAAGGCACGCGTATTTTTGAGAGTGCTTCATGCAAAGCATCTTTTTCTTTTTCAAAAGGGGGCTCAACCGATGCCAGTCAAGTGGGGTGTGTGTGGCCCAGTTAGTGGCAACGAGGGAGACTGTGGTTGGAGTCCCCTCGCTGTGTTTTACATGCTTTTAGAAGGGCATGAAATGGCTTGGAGGTTGACTTTCATCATATGCAAACTGTTGGCTACCAAAATGCTGCCTTTCCAACAACTGTGGTTATAGGCAATGAGGAACATACTGATGAAGATGAGACGCAGATACCCGATTGGGATGACAACTTAAATATTCGGTCAGGGCAAGAAGAAACTCGGTCTGAGGGGTAGGGGAGTGCAAACACAACAATTGATGATTAAGTTCTAGATCACACCTACTGTCAACCCACAGTCAGACACTCGAGGAGGTCAACAGAGGCGGTGGAGGAGGATGCAACCGACGTCGAAGTAACCTGGCGCCTTCCTGGACACAGTCGGAGCACTGGTAGCACGTCTACAACTGCATCCTCAGCCACCACTCTGCCTCTGAGCATTATTCGGGGTGGATCAACAGGTCGCATGGCCTCTAAGCCTTGCCTAGCCAGGTCCTTTTTTGACATAGAAAAAGATCGCCCAAATTATGTGATCTGTAAAATTTGTCATGGTTCTCTTAGTAGAGGTCAAAACCTCAGCAGTTTGACAACTTCTTCCATGAATCGTCACATGAATAAATATCATATGGCCCGATGGGAAGCTCACCGTGCTGCAATGCGGCCTAGCGGAGCGAACCATCCACCGCCTGCCCCTTCCAGTGCATCCGCGCGCTCGTCATCTTCTAGGACTGTGGGGACAGCTGTCACACCTGTTTTTCCACCCACAACTTCCACCACTGTAACCGCAACAGGCAGTTTGCTTGGTAGGTCGTCAGTTGGTTTGGAAGGGGAAACAAGTGAGTGTGTACAGCTCTCTCAGACATCGATAGCACCAACTTTGGATGAAGGCAACATCATGTCTCCGCCTGCACTTTCCTCACAAAGCTGCATTTTTCCAGGGACACCCGACTCAACACCGTCTACACACAGCAGCCAGATCTCTGTCCCTCAGATGTGGTCAAATAAAAGGCCACTTCCTGCGACCCATGACAAAGCGAAGAGGTTGACTCTATCCCTCTGTAAGCTGTTGACTACAGAAATGCTGCCTTTCCGCCTAGTGGACACACAGGATTTTAGAGACCTTATGTCTGTCGCTGTGCCCCAGTACCAGATGCCTAGTCGCCACTACTTCTCTAAGAAAGGTGTGCCCGCGCTACACCAGCATGTCGCACACAACATCACCGCTTCCTTGAGAAACTCTGTGTGTGAACGGGTGCATTTCACCACCGATACTTGGACCAGTAAGCATGGACAGGGACGTTACATGTCGCTGACTGGCCACTGGGTAACTATGGTGATAGATGGTGAAGGGTCTGCTGCACAAGTCTTGCCGTCCCCACGACTTGTGTGTCAATCCTCTGTCTGTCCAAGTTCCGCCACTGCTTCTGCATCCTCCACCTCATCTGGGTCCTCCACCTCCGCCCCAAGCCTGCCTGGTCAGGCCACCAGCGTTCTCACTGCGCAGAAGGAATCACGCACCCCTCATTACTATGCTGGTAGCAGAGCGCAACGGCATCAGGCGGTCTTTAGCTTGACATGTCTTTGAAATAGGAGTCACACAGCGACTGAGTTGTGGGCAGCTCTGGAGACTGATTTTGATAAATGGTTGTCTCCACTCAACCTGCAGCCTGGTAAGGCCGTGTGCGACAATGCTGCAAACCTGGGTGCGGCCCTTCGCCTGGGCAAGGTGACACACGTGCCTTGTATGGCTCACGTGTTTAACCTTGTTGTCCAGCAATTTTTAACACACTATCCCGGCCTAGATGGCCTTCTGACCAGGGCACGGAAACTGTCTGCAGTGCTCACTTCCGCCGTTCAACCGCCGCACCTGAGCGACTTGCATCGCTCCAGAAGTCTTTCGGCCTGCCGGTTCATCGCCTGAAATGCGATGTGGCGACACGCTGGAATTCAACTCTCCACATGTTACAGCGACTGTGGCAGCACCGGCGAGCCCTGGTGCAATACGTCATGATGTATAGCCTGGGCCAACGAGATGCAGAAGTGGGGCAGATCACCCTGATGGAGTGATCTCAGATCAAGGACCTATGCACCCTTCTGCACAGTTTCGACATGGCGACGAATATGTTTAGCGCTGACAATGCCATTATCAGCATGACGATTACAGTCATTTACATGCTGGAGCACACGCTAAACACTATTCGTAGTCAGGGGGTGGGACAACAGGAAGGGGAGGAACTACAGGAGGATTCATATGCGCAAGACACAACAACATCACCAAGGTCCAGACGTTCATCATCACCAACGCGGCAGGCATGGGACCATGGGGGACAGGGATCAACAAGGGCGCATGGTAGCAGGTGAGATGTTGAGGAAGGTGCAGGAGGACATGAAGATATGGAGGACGAACTGTCCATGGACATGGAAGACTCAGCAGATGAGGGGGACCTTGGTCAAATTTCAGTTGAAAGAGGTTGGGGGGAGATGACAGAGGAAGAAAGAACGGTTAGCACCTCTATGCCACAAACACAGCGTGGACTTGGTGCGCATGGCTGCGCAAGACACATGAGTGCCTTCTTGTTGCACTACCTCCAACATGACCCTCGTATTGTCAAAATTAGAAGTGATGATGACTACTGGCTTGCCACACTATTAGATCCCCGGGACAAGTCCAAATTTTGTGACATAATTCCACCCATAGAAAGGGACGCACTTATGCAGGAGTATCAGCAGAAGCTGTTACTCGATCTTAGCTCGGCTTTTCCACCAAACAACCGTGCAGGTGAAGGGAGTGATTCTCCCAGTTGTAACTTGACAAACATGGGACGGCCTCGTCATCTTCAACAGTCTACCCGTACCAGTAGGACCGTATCTGGTGCTGGTAACAGCAATTTTATGGAATCTTTTCATAATTTTTTTAGACCCTCCTTTGCAAGGCCACCAGAGACAACAAGTCTGACACATAGTCAACGGATGGAGAGGATGATACAGGAGTATCTCCAAATGAACATCGATGCAATGACTTTGCAAATGGAGCCTTGCTCCTTTTGTGCTTCAAATCTAGAAAAATGTCAAGAGCTCTCCAGTTACGCCTCGAAGATTTTGTCGTGTCCAGCTGCCAGCGTTGTCTCTGAACGTGTCTTCAGTGCTGCTGGGTGTGTGCTGACAGATAAGCGCACGCGTCTGTCCAGTGACAATGTGGACAGACTGACGTTCATCAAAATGAACAAGTCATGGATCCAGAAGGAATTTACTACCCCTGTGTCATCCTGGGGAGAGTAAATGCTTGTGGATTTGGAATGTGCTTGATGCAAATCAAAACATCCTGTTTGCAACTAGGGCACAAGTGCTGCCACTGATAAGGTGTCTGTGTGGGGCCCAATTTTTGGAAAAAAAGGGAGACTCCGCTTGGAGTAACCCTTGCTTGCTGTGTTTTTTAAAAATGATACAAGATGAACAGATCTGAAGGCAAGATGAAGCCAACATCATGTCTCCGCCTGCACTTTTCTCACAAACCTGCATTTTTCCAGGGACACCCTACTCAACACCGTCTACAGACAGCAGCCAGATCTCTGTCCCTCAGATGTGGTCAAATAAAAGGCCACTTACTGCGACCCATGACAAAGCTAAGTGGTTGACTCTATCCCTCTGTAAGCTGTTGGCTACCGAAATGCTGCCTTTACGCGTAGTGGACACACAGGATTTTACAGACCTTATGTCTGTCGCTGTGCCCCAGTACCAGATGCCCAATCACCACTGCTTCTCCAAGAAAAGCATGCCCGCGCTACACCGGCATGTCGCACACAACATCACCACTTCCTTGAGAAAATCTGTGTGCGACAGGGTGCATTTCAACACAGATACTTGGACCAGTAAGCATAGACAGGGTCATTACATGTCACTGACTGGGCACTGGCAAACTATGGTGAGAGATGGAGAAGGGTCTGCTGTACAAGTCTTGCCGTCCCCACGAGTTGTTTCAATCCTTGTTCTGTATGTAGAAGTTAATACACTGCTTCTGCCTCTTCAACCTCGTGTGGGTCCTCTACCTTTGCGCAAACCCTGTGTGGTCAGGCCACCCTTCCTTGCAACTGCGCACAAGGACTACCACACACCTCCTTACTATGCTGGCAGCAGAGCTCAATGCCATCAGGCGGTCAAAGTTTTACTTTGAAATGTATGGGAAATGTGAGTCACACCGCTATTACAGAGAATAGTAGTCAGGCAGGGTCAAAACATTAATTGAGGAACAGGAACAGAATGGGACGGCCAGGACTTAATCAGAAAACAAGCAGAGGTGAAATGCGTATCGGCCAACAAGGTACATAAACAGCAAGCAGGAAAAGTAGTCAGGTAACAAGCACACAAAATCATAAAACTGAACTGGGGGTAAAATTAACCAGAGGTTCATAGCTATGTCTGGCAGTGGTCTGCAGACAGGATGGGCATAAAAAAGGGTGTGGTGTCTTCCCATTGGTTGTAGCTGAATGATGGTATTTCATCTGTGAGATACCCACCAGCTACATTCAGCCAGAGATTCTGCATCTGTCAAGGTAATGCAGCCCAGTGGGTGAGCATAACCTGCGTCCACCTGCGCCGCTGGCATCGACTACTCTCCCATCATCAGCACTATTCATGAAAGGAACACGTTGTCACCTGGCGACCGGAGTACAAATTGACGGAGCGGACTCCGTTGGTGACTTAACAGCCGTGTGCGGCAATGATGCAAACCTGGCTGCGGGCCATCCTCAGGGCAATGTGACACACGTGCCTTTTATGGCTCACGTGTTGATCCGAATTCTCCAGCAATTTTTAAAACACCATCACGGCCTACATGGCCTTGTGCAGCGGGCACGCTCGCTATGTGCTCACTTCCATCGTGCGCACACAGCAGCTCAACAACTTTCATCACTCCGGAAGTCTTAGGGTCTGGCAGTTAAACGCCGGAAATGCGATGTTCCGACAC
The DNA here is from genome assembly GCF_048569485.1 of Anomaloglossus baeobatrachus. Taxonomy (NCBI): domain Eukaryota; kingdom Metazoa; phylum Chordata; class Amphibia; order Anura; family Aromobatidae; genus Anomaloglossus; species Anomaloglossus baeobatrachus. Next base: position 10,535 of record NW_027443802.1, on the reverse strand, counting down.
GCAGGAATTGGAATCTGCACATGTTGCAGCGTGTGTGGCAGCACCGCAGAGCCCTGCTGAAATACGGTAAGACATATAGCCTGGGATAAGTTGATCCAGAGGTGGTGCAGATCACGCTGCTGGAGTGGTGTCAGATCAAGGACCTATGCACCCTGCTACACAGTTTTGAAATGTCGACGAAGATGTTTAGCACTGGCAATGTCATTCTCAGCGTGACAATTCTGGTCATCTACATGATGGAGCACACTGTAATTATTATTCGGAGTCAGGTGTTGGGACAAGAGGAAGGGGAGGAAGTACAGGAGGAGTCATATGCGGAAGGGATAACAAGATCTACGAGGTCCAGATGGTCAGCGGCACCTATGCGGCAGTCATGGTGAGGGAGAGGGATTAACAAGGGCGCATAGTATCAGCAAAAAGTGTTGATGAAAGTGCAGGAGCCCATGAAGAAATGGAGGACGAACTGGCGATGGGCATGGAAGACTCAGCAGATGAGTGAGAGCTTGCTCACATTTCGGTTGTGCGAGGTTGTGGGTAGAGGGCAGAGGAAGGATGCACGATTCTCACCTCTCTGCCACCAACACACCAAGGACTTGGTCCTCCTGGATGCACAAGACACATGAGCGCCTTCTTGCTGCACTACCTACATGACCCTCGGATTGTATGAATTTGAAGTAATCCTGAATACTGGGTTGCCACACTGTTAGATCCCCGGTACAAGACAAAATTTGGCGAACTAATTCCTGCCATAGAAATAGACGCACGTATACAGGAGTATCTGCAGAATGTGGTACGCAATCTTAGATCTACTTTTCCACTAAACACCAGTGCTGCACAGAGTGAATCTCAACACTTTGTCATGGATAGGAGGAAATGGTCTTTTACTTGTCCACATCGGAGGGACCGAGGGATGGCTGCTGTGCTGAGATGGCGTTGAGTACGGTGTCCCTGCACAGTTGCACTTTTGGTCATATCCCAAAATGAGTTGAAAAAGGACAGATGCTGTTGGAAAGGGGAACAGGTGTGTTGGAAAGGGGAAAAAAATTTTGGTCCGTGGATTTGGTGGTTAAACAACTGTAACATTTGCTGAAGAAACAACATCTGTTACAGTGGGACTGGCAGATTTGGATAAAGTGGTATATAATCTGTGACCGCTATATAACAAAAATTAATAAGAAAAGAAAGAGAAAGGTATATATCACCTTCAGCAGTCAGTGTCCACCGTGCTCCCAGTTGGAAAAGGAGAGGTTGGCAACTTGAAGGTTTGGTGGAGGATACAGAGCTGTGTGGCTATGAAACTAATAGTAGCCTGAACCGAGTTAGACGCCATTCGGATCTGGAGACTGTGAGCCCTGTTAGCGTCACAGGGTCCACATGCCCACCCAGCCCAGGAACTCCCTGTTAACAACACAGGGGCCATTGAGTACGCTGACCGTGTGCGTAGGGGCCACACCTGTGGACAGCAGGCGCATCAGCAGCAGCAGGCCTGTTAATGCCACTGGGCTGCACAAGCAGGACTGTTAGGACAGGAGCTGGTCTTAACCGTTCTGCGTTACCAACTGTGGTGGTGGCCTGCATCCACCACCCTATCCCTGCCTACCTCTGGCCTAAAGCCGCAATGGGTTCAACACATGGAGGTGTGCTCTTTCGGAGCATAATAGAAGACTGCGCACCTCCTTGTTGGCTCCAGCCCCTTTTATAACCTGGGTCCGCCCCAAACCAGGGTGAACCACAATGCACCTCCTGGAGACAAAAGCAGAGTGACACGTCATGAGTGGCATAACTAGCGTCCTATTTGGAAACGCAACTTCAATGATGACCTCATGGCTGCCATGACCCAAACACCTCACCAGTCATCGTCTGACCATCAATAATGCGGTGACAAGTCATAGGTGTGGGCCTCTGCAAGCCATTTGGGAGGACACCTGATGCCCTGTGGTCTATATGGGACCCCCACATCAGGGCCAGGGCCAAAGAGTTCATTACCGGACCTAGTCTCTGATGCAGGAAGTGCCTGAGCATGCTCAGTAGCATGAAATACAGTCTCTGAAAAAAGACTATCAGCTTTAGCATGGTGTCTAGGCACAAAACAGGACTTAGACCCGGCACAGAATGCAAGCACCTGTGCAAAGAGGCTTTTCACACTTAGTGTGGGAGCATGCGCTGTATCCCGAAATGAAGACTTAGCGTCAGGAATGGCACAGTCAGGCTGAGCATACTCACTAGGCGAAACACTGTAATTATGCTGCAGCTGGGGTACATCGGCACACGCATGCGCACTAGCTGCCTCTCCACACTTAGACGTGGAGGGGAAATTTGTCTTGGAGATGCTGTCTATGAACAGAAGGAAAAGCTAAAGGAAGCCTGACTTTCTATCCCTCCGAATTATGAAATGCAGCAATGAATTCCATGAGTTTGCTATAACATTAGCGTAGCTAAATGTGCATGAGGGTGTGATGTAGAGGTGCTAGAAATAGCTTGTCACCAGTGGGGCACTAATGGAATACAACAGCCAGTTCTATGATGCCACAAAATGGCAGTATTTTGTGCTATCATTATAGCTTATTAAAAACAGAGCACGAGGTTGTCATGCAGAGGTGCTGCACATAGATTTGCAGTAGTGTGAATAGACAAAAGTACAATAGCCACGTTTAGGATACAACTAGGTACAGTGAGTGTTTGCTAGTATAATGGCTGAGTTTAAAAAAGTTTGAGTGTGCAATGCAGGCAGATGTCCTGCAAATATCGTTCCAATACTGTGAATTGACAAAAGTACAATAGCCACGTTTAGGATACAACTAGGTACAGTGAGTGTTTGCTAGTATAATGGCTGAGTTTAAAAACGTTTGAGTGTGCAATGCAGGCAGACGTGCTGCAAATAACGTTCCAATACTGTGAATAGACAAAAGTACAATAGCCACGTTTAGGATACAACTAGGTACACTGAGTGTTTGCTACTATAAATGGCTGAGTTTAAAAAAGTTTGAGTGTGCAATGCAGGCAGACGTGCTGCAAATAACGTTCCAATACTGTGAATTGACAAAAGTACAATAGCCACGTTTAGGATACAACTAGGTACACTGAGTGTTTGCTACTATAAATGGCTGAGTTTAAAAAAGTTTGAGTGTGCAATGCAGGCAGACGTGCTGCAAATAACGTTCCAATACTGTGAATTGACAAAAGTACAATAGCCACGTTTAGGATACAACTAGGTACAGTGAGTGTTTGCTAGTATAATGGCTGAGTTTAAAAAAGTTAGAGTGTGCAATGCAGGCAGACGTGCTGCAAATATCGTTCCAATACTGTGAATAGACAAAAGTAAAATAGCCACGTTTAGGATACAACTAGGTACACTGAGTGTTTGCTAGTATAATGGCTGAGTTTAAAAAAGTTAAAGTGTGCAATGCAGGCAGACGTGCTGCAAATATCGTTCCAATACTGTGAATAGACAAAAGTACAATAGCCACGTTTAGGATACAACTAGGTACACTGAGTGTTTGCTACTATAAATGGCTGAGTTTAAAAAAGTTTGAGTGTGCAATGCAGGCAGACGTGCTGCAAATAACGTTCCAATACTGTGAATTGACAAAAGTACAATAGCCACGTTTAGGATACAACTAGGTACACTGAGTGTTTGCTACTATAAATGGCTGAGTTTAAAAAAGTTAGAGTGTGCAATGCAGGCAGACGTGCTGCAAATATCGTTCCAATACTGTGAATAGACAAAAGTACAATAGCCACGTTTAGGATACAACTAGGTACACTGAGTGTTTGCTAGTATAATGGCTTAGTAACAATGAGTTGTAGTGTGCAATGCAGGCAGACGTGCTCTGCAAATGTCTTTGCACTAGTGGGACTATAGCAAAGTCCAATAGCCACGTTTAGGATGCCACTAGGTACACTGAGTGTTTGCTAGTAAAATTGCTTAGTTTAAAAAAGTTGGAGTGTGCAATGCAGGCAGATGTGCTCTGCTAATATCTTTGCACTAGTGGGACTATAGCAAAGTCCAATAGCCACGTATAGGATGCCACTAGGTACACTGAGTGTTTGCTAGTATAATGGCTTAGTTAAAATGAGTTTGAGTGTGCAATGCAGGCAGACGCGCTATGCAAATGTCTTTGCACTAGTGGGACTATAGCAAAGTCCAATAGCCACGTATAGGATGCCACTAGGTACACTGAGTGTTTGCTAGTATAATGGCTTGGTTTTAATGAGTTGGAGTGTGCAATGCAGGCAGACGCGCTCTGCAAATGTCTTTGCACTAGTGGGACTATAGCAAAGTCCAATAGCCACGTATAGGATGCCACTAGGTACACTGAGTGTTTGCTAGTATAATGGCTTGGTTAGAATGAGTTGTAGTGTGCAATGCAGGCAGATGTGCTCTGCTAATGTCTTTGCACTAGTGGGACTATAGCAAAGTCCAATAGCCACGTATAGGATGCCACTAGGTACACTGAGTGTTTGCTAGTATAATGGCTTAGTTAAAATGAGTTTGAGTGTGCAATGCAGGCAGACGCGCTATGCAAATGTCTTTGCACTAGTGGGACTATAGCAAAGTCCAATAGCCACGTATAGGATGCCACTAGGTACACTGAGTGTTTGCTAGTATAATGGCTTGGTTAGAATGAGTTGTAGTGTGCAATGCAGGCAGATGTGCTCTGCTAATGTCTTTGCACTAGTGGGACTATAGCAAAGTCCAATAGCCACGTATAGGATGCCACTAGGTACACTGAGTGTTTGCTAGTATAATGGCTTAGTTAAAATGAGTTTGAGTGTGCAATGCCGGCAGACGCGCTATGCAAATGTCTTTGCACTAGTGGGACTATAGCAAAGTCCAATAGCCACGTATAGGATGCCACTAGGTACACTGAGTGTTTGCTAGTATAATGGCTTGGTTTTAATGAGTTGGAGTGTGCAATGCAGGCAGACGCGCTCTGCAAATGTCTTTGCACTAGTGGGACTATAGCAAAGTCCAATAGCCACGTATAGGATGCCACTAGGTACACTGAGTGTTTGCTAGTATAATGGCTTGGTTAGAATGAGTTGTAGTGTGCAATGCAGGCAGACGCGCTCTGCAAATGTCTTTGCACTAGTGGGACTATAGCAAAGTCCAATAGCCACGTATAGGATGCCACTAGGTACACTGAGTGTTTGCTAGTATAATGGCTTGGTTAGAATGAGTTGTAGTGTGCAATGCAGGCAGACGCGCTCTGCAAATGTCTTTGCACTAGTGGGACTATAGCAAAGTCCAATAGCCACGTATAGGATGCCACTAGGTACACTGAGTGTTTGCTAGTATAATGGCTTAGTTATCAGTTGGAGTGTGCAGAGGACAAGAGGGTACAGTGGCAGGATTGTGGTGCTCTGGGTAGAGGAATGGAAGCCTGCCTTTCTATTCCCTCCTAATGGTGAAATGCAGGTAGGAAATCCCTGACCTGGGCTACACAGACGCTGTTGCTGTTTGCAGGACCTGTCACCTATGGCTCTCTGACCCTGCCGGTTGGAGCCCTTAAAAGGACTGCTATAAAGTGCTCTCCCTAAGCTGTCTAACGCTGTGTATGCAGCGCATACAGCTGTATCGGCTATAGGACTCAGGAAGACGGAGCTGCGACAGTGATGTCTGACACCAAAGACGCAGAAGGCAGATAATGGCGTCCGTGAAGAAAATGTCCGGTTTTATAATGCAGGGACATGTGACATGCAGATCCTATCACACATGCCGTTGCTTCTCTGGCTCAAAGTCCACTTAGCTGTGTGTGTGTCTGGGATTGGCTGACATGCTGGCCCGCCCCACAAGACGCGCGCGCTTAGGGAAGGAAGACAAGAAAAAAAAAAAAAAAAAATGGCGATCGCCATTATAGAAACAGCAGTGATCTGAAGGCGCTGTTCACGCACACTATACACTGAAATGTGATAATAGTTTGATTCACAGAGTGACTTACACTATTACAGCAGAAACCAAGCTATGATTTAGCTGTTTTTTGGCTGCTAGAACCGTTCTCGAACGTTTCTAGAACTACCGAGCTTTTGCAAAAAGCTCGAGTTCTAGTTCGATCTAGAACATGCCCCAAAATCACTCGAGCCGCGAACTGGAGAACCACGAACCACGAACCGCGCTCAACTCTAATGGAGACGATTATCTCGGGATTGCAAGATAACCAAACAAAACTTTTAGTGGATTTCTACTTATTTTATTAAATATCATCTCCACCAAACAGGACAAGCTTGCATCTGTTATAGTTTTGGAGAAAAATGTGTTCATTTCATGTATGCGCGAAATGCCTTAAAAATGGCTTTAAAATGGATTTGGAGCATGGAGACGATTATCTCGGGATTGCAAGATAACCAAACAAAACTTTTAGTGGATTTCTACTTATTTTATTAAATATCATCTCCACCAAACAGGCCATTTTTAAGGCATTTCGCGCATACATGAAATGAACACATTTTTCTCCAAAACTATAACAGATGCAAGCTTGTCCTGTTTGGTGGAGATGATATTTAATAAAATAAGTAGAAATCCACTAAAAGTTTTGTTTGGTTATCTTGCAATCCCGAGATAATCGTCTCCATGCTCCAAATCCATTTTAAAGCCATTTTTAAGGCATTTCGCGCATACATGAAATGAACACATTTTTCTCCAAAACTATAACAGATGCAAGCTTGTCCTGTTTGGTGGAGATGATATTTAATAAAATAAGTAGAAATCCACTAAAAGTTTTGTTTGGTTATATTGCAATCCCGAGATAATCGTCTCCATGCTCCAAATCCATTTTAAAGCCATTTTTAAGGCATTTCGCGCATACATGAAATGAACACATTTTTCTCCAAAACTATAACAGATGCAAGCTTGTCCTGTTTGGTGGAGATGATATTTAATAAAATAAGTAGAAATCCACTAAAAGTTTTGTTTGGTTATCTTGCAATCCCGAGATAATCGTCTCCATGCTCCAAATCCATTTTAAAGCCATTTTTAAGGCATTTCGCGCATACATGAAATGAACACATTTTTCTCCAAAACTATAACAGATGCAAGCTTGTCCTGTTTGGTGGAGATGATATTTAATAAAATAAGTAGAAATCCACTAAAAGTTTTGTTTGGTTATCTTGCAATCCCGAGATAATCGTCTCCATGCTCCAAATCCATTTTAAAGCCATTTTTAAGGCATTTCGCGCATACATGAAATGAACACATTTTTCTCCAAAACTATAACAGATGCAAGCTTGTCCTGTTTGGTGGAGATGATATTTAATAAAATAAGTAGAAATCCACTAAAAGTTTTGTTTGGTTATCTTGCAATCCCGAGATAATCGTCTCCATGCTCCAAATCCATTTTAAAGCCATTTTTAAGGCATTTCGCGCATACATGAAATGAACACATTTTTCTCCAAAACTATAACAGATGCAAGCTTGTCCTGTTTGGTGGAGATGATATTTAATAAAATAAGTAGAAATCCACTAAAAGTTTTGTTTGGTTATCTTGCAATCCCGAGATAATCGTCTCCATGCTCCAAATCCATTTTAAAGCCATTTTTAAGGCATTTCGCGCATACATGAAATGAACACATTTTTCTCCAAAACTATAACAGATGCAAGCTTGTCCTGTTTGGTGGAGATGATATTTAATAAAATAAGTAGAAATCCACTAAAAGTTTTGTTTGGTTATCTTGCAATCCCGAGATAATCGTCTCCATGCTCCAAATCCATTTTAAAGCCATTTTTAAGGCATTTCGCGCATACATGAAATGAACACATTTTTCTCCAAAACTATAACAGATGCAAGCTTGTCCTGTTTGGTGGAGATGATATTTAATAAAATAAGTAGAAATCCACTAAAAGTTTTGTTTGGTTATCTTGCAATCCCGAGATAATCGTCTCCATGCTCCAAATCCATTTTAAAGCCATTTTTAAGGCATTTCGCGCATACATGAAATGAACACATTTTTCTCCAAAACTATAACAGATGCAAGCTTGTCCTGTTTGGTGGAGATGATATTTAATAAAATAAGTAGAAATCCACTAAAAGTTTTGTTTGGTTATCTTGCAATCCCGAGATAATCGTCTCCATGCTCCAAATCCATTTTAAAGCCATTTTTAAGGCATTTCGCGCATACATGAAATGAACACATTTTTCTCCAAAACTATAACAGATGCAAGCTTGTCCTGTTTGGTGGAGATGATATTTAATAAAATAAGTAGAAATCCACTAAAAGTTTTGTTTGGTTATCTTGCAATCCCGAGATAATCGTCTCCATGCTCCAAATCCATTTTAAAGCCATTTTTAAGGCATTTCGCGCATACATGAAATGAACACATTTTTCTCCAAAACTATAACAGATGCAAGCTTGTCCTGTTTGGTGGAGATGATATTTAATAAAATAAGTAGAAATCCACTAAAAGTTTTGTTTGGTTATATTGCAATCCCGAGATAATCGTCTCCATGCTCCAAATCCATTTTAAAGCCATTTTTAAGGCATTTCGCGCATACATGAAATGAACACATTTTTCTCCAAAACTATAACAGATGCAAGCTTGTCCTGTTTGGTGGAGATGATATTTAATAAAATAAGTAGAAATCCACTAAAAGTTTTGTTTGGTTATCTTGCAATCCCGAGATAATCGTCTCCATGCTCCAAATCCATTTTAAAGCCATTTTTAAGGCATTTCGCGCATACATGAAATGAACACATTTTTCTCCAAAACTATAACAGATGCAAGCTTGTCCTGTTTGGTGGAGATGATATTTAATAAAATAAGTAGAAATCCACTAAAAGTTTTGTTTGGTTATCTTGCAATCCCGAGATAATCGTCTCCATGCTCCAAATCCATTTTAAAGCCATTTTTAAGGCATTTCGCGCATACATGAAATGAACACATTTTTCTCCAAAACTATAACAGATGCAAGCTTGTCCTGTTTGGTGGAGATGATATTTAATAAAATAAGTAGAAATCCACTAAAAGTTTTGTTTGGTTATCTTGCAATCCCGAGATAATCGTCTCCATGCTCCAAATCCATTTTAAAGCCATTTTTAAGGCATTTCGCGCATACATGAAATGAACACATTTTTCTCCAAAACTATAACAGATGCAAGCTTGTCCTGTTTGGTGGAGATGATATTTAATAAAATAAGTAGAAATCCACTAAAAGTTTTGTTTGGTTATCTTGCAATCCCGAGATAATCGTCTCCATGCTCCAAATCCATTTTAAAGCCATTTTTAAGGCATTTCGCGCATACATGAAATGAACACATTTTTCTCCAAAACTATAACAGATGCAAGCTTGTCCTGTTTGGTGGAGATGATATTTAATAAAATAAGTAGAAATCCACTAAAAGTTTTGTTTGGTTATCTTGCAATCCCGAGATAATCGTCTCCATGCTCCAAATCCATTTTAAAGCCATTTTTAAGGCATTTCGCGCATACATGAAATGAACACATTTTTCTCCAAAACTATAACAGATGCAAGCTTGTCCTGTTTGGTGGAGATGATATTTAATAAAATAAGTAGAAATCCACTAAAAGTTTTGTTTGGTTATCTTGCAATCCCGAGATAATCGTCTCCATGCTCCAAATCCATTTTAAAGCCATTTTTAAGGCATTTCGCGCATACATGAAATGAACACATTTTTCTCCAAAACTATAACAGATGCAAGCTTGTCCTGTTTGGTGGAGATGATATTTAATAAAATAAGTAGAAATCCACTAAAAGTTTTGTTTGGTTATATTGCAATCCCGAGATAATCGTCTCCATGCTCCAAATCCATTTTAAAGCCATTTTTAAGGCATTTCGCGCATACATGAAATGAACACATTTTTCTCCAAAACTATAACAGATGCAAGCTTGTCCTGTTTGGTGGAGATGATATTTAATAAAATAAGTAGAAATCCACTAAAAGTTTTGTTTGGTTATCTTGCAATCCCGAGATAATCTCCACCAAACAGGACAAGCTTGCATCTGTTATAGTTTTGGAGAAAAATGTGTTCATTTCATGTATGCGCGAAATGCCTTAAAAATGGCTTTAAAATGGATTTGGAGCATGGAGACGATTATCTCGGGATTGCAAGATAACCAAACAAAACTTTTAGTGGATTTCTACTTATTTTATTAAATATCATCTCCACCAAACAGGACAAGCTTGCATCTGTTATAGTTTTGGAGAAAAATGTGTTCATTTCATGTATGCGCGAAATGCCTTAAAAATGGCTTTAAAATGGATTTGGAGCATGGAGACGATTATCTCGGGATTGCAATATAACCAAACAAAACTTTTAGTGGATTTCTACTTATTTTATTAAATATCATCTCCACCAAACAGGACAAGCTTGCATCTGTTATAGTTTTGGAGAAAAATGTGTTCATTTCATGTATGCGCGAAATGCCTTAAAAATGGCTTTAAAATGGATTTGGAGCATGGAGACGATTATCTCGGGATTGCAAGATAACCAAACAAAACTTTTAGTGGATTTCTACTTATTTTATTAAATATCATCTCCACCAAACAGGACAAGCTTGCATCTGTTATAGTTTTGGAGA
>NW_027443801.1:0-35045 GCF_048569485.1 Anomaloglossus baeobatrachus | reverse complement strand
AGACGATTATCTCGGGATTGCAAGATAACCAAACAAAACTTTTAGTGGATTTCTACTTATTTTATTAAATATCATCTCCACCAAACAGGACAAGCTTGCATCTGTTATAGTTTTGGAGAAAAATGTGTTCATTTCATGTATGCGCGAAATGCCTTAAAAATGGCTTTAAAATGGATTTGGAGCATGGAGACGATTATCTCGGGATTGCAAGATAACCAAACAAAACTTTTAGTGGATTTCTACTTATTTTATTAAATATCATCTCCACCAAACAGGACAAGCTTGCATCTGTTATAGTTTTGGAGAAAAATGTGTTCATTTCATGTATGCGCGAAATGCCTTAAAAATGGCTTTAAAATGGATTTGGAGCATGGAGACGATTATCTCGGGATTGCAAGATAACCAAACAAAACTTTTAGTGGATTTCTACTTATTTTATTAAATATCATCTCCACCAAACAGGACAAGCTTGCATCTGTTATAGTTTTGGAGAAAAATGTGTTCATTTCATGTATGCGCGAAATGCCTTAAAAATGGCTTTAAAATGGATTTGGAGCATGGAGACGATTATCTCGGGATTGCAAGATAACCAAACAAAACTTTTAGTGGATTTCTACTTATTTTATTAAATATCATCTCCACCAAACAGGACAAGCTTGCATCTGTTATAGTTTTGGAGAAAAATGTGTTCATTTCATGTATGCGCGAAATGCCTTAAAAATGGCTTTAAAATGGATTTGGAGCATGGAGACGATTATCTCGGGATTGCAAGATAACCAAACAAAACTTTTAGTGGATTTCTACTTATTTTATTAAATATCATCTCCACCAAACAGGACAAGCTTGCATCTGTTATAGTTTTGGAGAAAAATGTGTTCATTTCATGTATGCGCGAAATGCCTTAAAAATGGCTTTAAAATGGATTTGGAGCATGGAGACGATTATCTCGGGATTGCAAGATAACCAAACAAAACTTTTAGTGGATTTCTACTTATTTTATTAAATATCATCTCCACCAAACAGGACAAGCTTGCATCTGTTATAGTTTTGGAGAAAAATGTGTTCATTTCATGTATGCGCGAAATGCCTTAAAAATGGCTTTAAAATGGATTTGGAGCATGGAGACGATTATCTCGGGATTGCAAGATAACCAAACAAAACTTTTAGTGGATTTCTACTTATTTTATTAAATATCATCTCCACCAAACAGGACAAGCTTGCATCTGTTATAGTTTTGGAGAAAAATGTGTTCATTTCATGTATGCGCGAAATGCCTTAAAAATGGCTTTAAAATGGATTTGGAGCATGGAGACGATTATCTCGGGATTGCAAGATAACCAAACAAAACTTTTAGTGGATTTCTACTTATTTTATTAAATATCATCTCCACCAAACAGGACAAGCTTGCATCTGTTATAGTTTTGGAGAAAAATGTGTTCATTTCATGTATGCGCGAAATGCCTTAAAAATGGCTTTAAAATGGATTTGGAGCATGGAGACGATTATCTCGGGATTGCAAGATAACCAAACAAAACTTTTAGTGGATTTCTACTTATTTTATTAAATATCATCTCCACCAAACAGGACAAGCTTGCATCTGTTATAGTTTTGGAGAAAAATGTGTTCATTTCATGTATGCGCGAAATGCCTTAAAAATGGCTTTAAAATGGATTTGGAGCATGGAGACGATTATCTCGGGATTGCAAGATAACCAAACAAAACTTTTAGTGGATTTCTACTTATTTTATTAAATATCATCTCCACCAAACAGGACAAGCTTGCATCTGTTATAGTTTTGGAGAAAAATGTGTTCATTTCATGTATGCGCGAAATGCCTTAAAAATGGCTTTAAAATGGATTTGGAGCATGGAGACGATTATCTCGGGATTGCAAGATAACCAAACAAAACTTTTAGTGGATTTCTACTTATTTTATTAAATATCATCTCCACCAAACAGGACAAGCTTGCATCTGTTATAGTTTTGGAGAAAAATGTGTTCATTTCATGTATGCGCGAAATGCCTTAAAAATGGCTTTAAAATGGATTTGGAGCATGGAGACGATTATCTCGGGATTGCAAGATAACCAAACAAAACTTTTAGTGGATTTCTACTTATTTTATTAAATATCATCTCCACCAAACAGGACAAGCTTGCATCTGTTATAGTTTTGGAGAAAAATGTGTTCATTTCATGTATGCGCGAAATGCCTTAAAAATGGCTTTAAAATGGATTTGGAGCATGGAGACGATTATCTCGGGATTGCAAGATAACCAAACAAAACTTTTAGTGGATTTCTACTTATTTTATTAAATATCATCTCCACCAAACAGGACAAGCTTGCATCTGTTATAGTTTTGGAGAAAAATGTGTTCATTTCATGTATGCGCGAAATGCCTTAAAAATGGCTTTAAAATGGATTTGGAGCATGGAGACGATTATCTCGGGATTGCAAGATAACCAAACAAAACTTTTAGTGGATTTCTACTTATTTTATTAAATATCATCTCCACCAAACAGGACAAGCTTGCATCTGTTATAGTTTTGGAGAAAAATGTGTTCATTTCATGTATGCGCGAAATGCCTTAAAAATGGCTTTAAAATGGATTTGGAGCATGGAGACGATTATCTCGGGATTGCAAGATAACCAAACAAAACTTTTAGTGGATTTCTACTTATTTTATTAAATATCATCTCCACCAAACAGGACAAGCTTGCATCTGTTATAGTTTTGGAGAAAAATGTGTTCATTTCATGTATGCGCGAAATGCCTTAAAAATGGCTTTAAAATGGATTTGGAGCATGGAGACGATTATCTCGGGATTGCAAGATAACCAAACAAAACTTTTAGTGGATTTCTACTTATTTTATTAAATATCATCTCCACCAAACAGGACAAGCTTGCATCTGTTATAGTTTTGGAGAAAAATGTGTTCATTTCATGTATGCGCGAAATGCCTTAAAAATGGCTTTAAAATGGATTTGGAGCATGGAGACGATTATCTCGGGATTGCAAGATAACCAAACAAAACTTTTAGTGGATTTCTACTTATTTTATTAAATATCATCTCCACCAAACAGGACAAGCTTGCATCTGTTATAGTTTTGGAGAAAAATGTGTTCATTTCATGTATGCGCGAAATGCCTTAAAAATGGCTTTAAAATGGATTTGGAGCATGGAGACGATTATCTCGGGATTGCAAGATAACCAAACAAAACTTTTAGTGGATTTCTACTTATTTTATTAAATATCATCTCCACCAAACAGGACAAGCTTGCATCTGTTATAGTTTTGGAGAAAAATGTGTTCATTTCATGTATGCGCGAAATGCCTTAAAAATGGCTTTAAAATGGATTTGGAGCATGGAGACGATTATCTCGGGATTGCAAGATAACCAAACAAAACTTTTAGTGGATTTCTACTTATTTTATTAAATATCATCTCCACCAAACAGGACAAGCTTGCATCTGTTATAGTTTTGGAGAAAAATGTGTTCATTTCATGTATGCGCGAAATGCCTTAAAAATGGCTTTAAAATGGATTTGGAGCATGGAGACGATTATCTCGGGATTGCAAGATAACCAAACAAAACTTTTAGTGGATTTCTACTTATTTTATTAAATATCATCTCCACCAAACAGGACAAGCTTGCATCTGTTATAGTTTTGGAGAAAAATGTGTTCATTTCATGTATGCGCGAAATGCCTTAAAAATGGCTTTAAAATGGATTTGGAGCATGGAGACGATTATCTCGGGATTGCAAGATAACCAAACAAAACTTTTAGTGGATTTCTACTTATTTTATTAAATATCATCTCCACCAAACAGGACAAGCTTGCATCTGTTATAGTTTTGGAGAAAAATGTGTTCATTTCATGTATGCGCGAAATGCCTTAAAAATGGCTTTAAAATGGATTTGGAGCATGGAGACGATTATCTCGGGATTGCAAGATAACCAAACAAAACTTTTAGTGGATTTCTACTTATTTTATTAAATATCATCTCCACCAAACAGGACAAGCTTGCATCTGTTATAGTTTTGGAGAAAAATGTGTTCATTTCATGTATGCGCGAAATGCCTTAAAAATGGCTTTAAAATGGATTTGGAGCATGGAGACGATTATCTCGGGATTGCAAGATAACCAAACAAAACTTTTAGTGGATTTCTACTTATTTTATTAAATATCATCTCCACCAAACAGGACAAGCTTGCATCTGTTATAGTTTTGGAGAAAAATGTGTTCATTTCATGTATGCGCGAAATGCCTTAAAAATGGCTTTAAAATGGATTTGGAGCATGGAGACGATTATCTCGGGATTGCAAGATAACCAAACAAAACTTTTAGTGGATTTCTACTTATTTTATTAAATATCATCTCCACCAAACAGGACAAGCTTGCATCTGTTATAGTTTTGGAGAAAAATGTGTTCATTTCATGTATGCGCGAAATGCCTTAAAAATGGCTTTAAAATGGATTTGGAGCATGGAGACGATTATCTCGGGATTGCAAGATAACCAAACAAAACTTTTAGTGGATTTCTACTTATTTTATTAAATATCATCTCCACCAAACAGGACAAGCTTGCATCTGTTATAGTTTTGGAGAAAAATGTGTTCATTTCATGTATGCGCGAAATGCCTTAAAAATGGCTTTAAAATGGATTTGGAGCATGGAGACGATTATCTCGGGATTGCAAGATAACCAAACAAAACTTTTAGTGGATTTCTACTTATTTTATTAAATATCATCTCCACCAAACAGGACAAGCTTGCATCTGTTATAGTTTTGGAGAAAAATGTGTTCATTTCATGTATGCGCGAAATGCCTTAAAAATGGCTTTAAAATGGATTTGGAGCATGGAGACGATTATCTCGGGATTGCAAGATAACCAAACAAAACTTTTAGTGGATTTCTACTTATTTTATTAAATATCATCTCCACCAAACAGGACAAGCTTGCATCTGTTATAGTTTTGGAGAAAAATGTGTTCATTTCATGTATGCGCGAAATGCCTTAAAAATGGCTTTAAAATGGATTTGGAGCATGGAGACGATTATCTCGGGATTGCAAGATAACCAAACAAAACTTTTAGTGGATTTCTACTTATTTTATTAAATATCATCTCCACCAAACAGGACAAGCTTGCATCTGTTATAGTTTTGGAGAAAAATGTGTTCATTTCATGTATGCGCGAAATGCCTTAAAAATGGCTTTAAAATGGATTTGGAGCATGGAGACGATTATCTCGGGATTGCAAGATAACCAAACAAAACTTTTAGTGGATTTCTACTTATTTTATTAAATATCATCTCCACCAAACAGGACAAGCTTGCATCTGTTATAGTTTTGGAGAAAAATGTGTTCATTTCATGTATGCGCGAAATGCCTTAAAAATGGCTTTAAAATGGATTTGGAGCATGGAGACGATTATCTCGGGATTGCAAGATAACCAAACAAAACTTTTAGTGGATTTCTACTTATTTTATTAAATATCATCTCCACCAAACAGGACAAGCTTGCATCTGTTATAGTTTTGGAGAAAAATGTGTTCATTTCATGTATGCGCGAAATGCCTTAAAAATGGCTTTAAAATGGATTTGGAGCATGGAGACGATTATCTCGGGATTGCAAGATAACCAAACAAAACTTTTAGTGGATTTCTACTTATTTTATTAAATATCATCTCCACCAAACAGGACAAGCTTGCATCTGTTATAGTTTTGGAGAAAAATGTGTTCATTTCATGTATGCGCGAAATGCCTTAAAAATGGCTTTAAAATGGATTTGGAGCATGGAGACGATTATCTCGGGATTGCAAGATAACCAAACAAAACTTTTAGTGGATTTCTACTTATTTTATTAAATATCATCTCCACCAAACAGGACAAGCTTGCATCTGTTATAGTTTTGGAGAAAAATGTGTTCATTTCATGTATGCGCGAAATGCCTTAAAAATGGCTTTAAAATGGATTTGGAGCATGGAGACGATTATCTCGGGATTGCAAGATAACCAAACAAAACTTTTAGTGGATTTCTACTTATTTTATTAAATATCATCTCCACCAAACAGGACAAGCTTGCATCTGTTATAGTTTTGGAGAAAAATGTGTTCATTTCATGTATGCGCGAAATGCCTTAAAAATGGCTTTAAAATGGATTTGGAGCATGGAGACGATTATCTCGGGATTGCAAGATAACCAAACAAAACTTTTAGTGGATTTCTACTTATTTTATTAAATATCATCTCCACCAAACAGGACAAGCTTGCATCTGTTATAGTTTTGGAGAAAAATGTGTTCATTTCATGTATGCGCGAAATGCCTTAAAAATGGCTTTAAAATGGATTTGGAGCATGGAGACGATTATCTCGGGATTGCAAGATAACCAAACAAAACTTTTAGTGGATTTCTACTTATTTTATTAAATATCATCTCCACCAAACAGGACAAGCTTGCATCTGTTATAGTTTTGGAGAAAAATGTGTTCATTTCATGTATGCGCGAAATGCCTTAAAAATGGCTTTAAAATGGATTTGGAGCATGGAGACGATTATCTCGGGATTGCAAGATAACCAAACAAAACTTTTAGTGGATTTCTACTTATTTTATTAAATATCATCTCCACCAAACAGGACAAGCTTGCATCTGTTATAGTTTTGGAGAAAAATGTGTTCATTTCATGTATGCGCGAAATGCCTTAAAAATGGCTTTAAAATGGATTTGGAGCATGGAGACGATTATCTCGGGATTGCAAGATAACCAAACAAAACTTTTAGTGGATTTCTACTTATTTTATTAAATATCATCTCCACCAAACAGGACAAGCTTGCATCTGTTATAGTTTTGGAGAAAAATGTGTTCATTTCATGTATGCGCGAAATGCCTTAAAAATGGCTTTAAAATGGATTTGGAGCATGGAGACGATTATCTCGGGATTGCAAGATAACCAAACAAAACTTTTAGTGGATTTCTACTTATTTTATTAAATATCATCTCCACCAAACAGGACAAGCTTGCATCTGTTATAGTTTTGGAGAAAAATGTGTTCATTTCATGTATGCGCGAAATGCCTTAAAAATGGCTTTAAAATGGATTTGGAGCATGGAGACGATTATCTCGGGATTGCAAGATAACCAAACAAAACTTTTAGTGGATTTCTACTTATTTTATTAAATATCATCTCCACCAAACAGGACAAGCTTGCATCTGTTATAGTTTTGGAGAAAAATGTGTTCATTTCATGTATGCGCGAAATGCCTTAAAAATGGCTTTAAAATGGATTTGGAGCATGGAGACGATTATCTCGGGATTGCAAGATAACCAAACAAAACTTTTAGTGGATTTCTACTTATTTTATTAAATATCATCTCCACCAAACAGGACAAGCTTGCATCTGTTATAGTTTTGGAGAAAAATGTGTTCATTTCATGTATGCGCGAAATGCCTTAAAAATGGCTTTAAAATGGATTTGGAGCATGGAGACGATTATCTCGGGATTGCAAGATAACCAAACAAAACTTTTAGTGGATTTCTACTTATTTTATTAAATATCATCTCCACCAAACAGGACAAGCTTGCATCTGTTATAGTTTTGGAGAAAAATGTGTTCATTTCATGTATGCGCGAAATGCCTTAAAAATGGCTTTAAAATGGATTTGGAGCATGGAGACGATTATCTCGGGATTGCAAGATAACCAAACAAAACTTTTAGTGGATTTCTACTTATTTTATTAAATATCATCTCCACCAAACAGGACAAGCTTGCATCTGTTATAGTTTTGGAGAAAAATGTGTTCATTTCATGTATGCGCGAAATGCCTTAAAAATGGCTTTAAAATGGATTTGGAGCATGGAGACGATTATCTCGGGATTGCAAGATAACCAAACAAAACTTTTAGTGGATTTCTACTTATTTTATTAAATATCATCTCCACCAAACAGGACAAGCTTGCATCTGTTATAGTTTTGGAGAAAAATGTGTTCATTTCATGTATGCGCGAAATGCCTTAAAAATGGCTTTAAAATGGATTTGGAGCATGGAGACGATTATCTCGGGATTGCAAGATAACCAAACAAAACTTTTAGTGGATTTCTACTTATTTTATTAAATATCATCTCCACCAAACAGGACAAGCTTGCATCTGTTATAGTTTTGGAGAAAAATGTGTTCATTTCATGTATGCGCGAAATGCCTTAAAAATGGCTTTAAAATGGATTTGGAGCATGGAGACGATTATCTCGGGATTGCAAGATAACCAAACAAAACTTTTAGTGGATTTCTACTTATTTTATTAAATATCATCTCCACCAAACAGGACAAGCTTGCATCTGTTATAGTTTTGGAGAAAAATGTGTTCATTTCATGTATGCGCGAAATGCCTTAAAAATGGCTTTAAAATGGATTTGGAGCATGGAGACGATTATCTCGGGATTGCAAGATAACCAAACAAAACTTTTAGTGGATTTCTACTTATTTTATTAAATATCATCTCCACCAAACAGGACAAGCTTGCATCTGTTATAGTTTTGGAGAAAAATGTGTTCATTTCATGTATGCGCGAAATGCCTTAAAAATGGCTTTAAAATGGATTTGGAGCATGGAGACGATTATCTCGGGATTGCAAGATAACCAAACAAAACTTTTAGTGGATTTCTACTTATTTTATTAAATATCATCTCCACCAAACAGGACAAGCTTGCATCTGTTATAGTTTTGGAGAAAAATGTGTTCATTTCATGTATGCGCGAAATGCCTTAAAAATGGCTTTAAAATGGATTTGGAGCATGGAGACGATTATCTCGGGATTGCAAGATAACCAAACAAAACTTTTAGTGGATTTCTACTTATTTTATTAAATATCATCTCCACCAAACAGGACAAGCTTGCATCTGTTATAGTTTTGGAGAAAAATGTGTTCATTTCATGTATGCGCGAAATGCCTTAAAAATGGCTTTAAAATGGATTTGGAGCATGGAGACGATTATCTCGGGATTGCAAGATAACCAAACAAAACTTTTAGTGGATTTCTACTTATTTTATTAAATATCATCTCCACCAAACAGGACAAGCTTGCATCTGTTATAGTTTTGGAGAAAAATGTGTTCATTTCATGTATGCGCGAAATGCCTTAAAAATGGCTTTAAAATGGATTTGGAGCATGGAGACGATTATCTCGGGATTGCAAGATAACCAAACAAAACTTTTAGTGGATTTCTACTTATTTTATTAAATATCATCTCCACCAAACAGGACAAGCTTGCATCTGTTATAGTTTTGGAGAAAAATGTGTTCATTTCATGTATGCGCGAAATGCCTTAAAAATGGCTTTAAAATGGATTTGGAGCATGGAGACGATTATCTCGGGATTGCAAGATAACCAAACAAAACTTTTAGTGGATTTCTACTTATTTTATTAAATATCATCTCCACCAAACAGGACAAGCTTGCATCTGTTATAGTTTTGGAGAAAAATGTGTTCATTTCATGTATGCGCGAAATGCCTTAAAAATGGCTTTAAAATGGATTTGGAGCATGGAGACGATTATCTCGGGATTGCAAGATAACCAAACAAAACTTTTAGTGGATTTCTACTTATTTTATTAAATATCATCTCCACCAAACAGGACAAGCTTGCATCTGTTATAGTTTTGGAGAAAAATGTGTTCATTTCATGTATGCGCGAAATGCCTTAAAAATGGCTTTAAAATGGATTTGGAGCATGGAGACGATTATCTCGGGATTGCAAGATAACCAAACAAAACTTTTAGTGGATTTCTACTTATTTTATTAAATATCATCTCCACCAAACAGGACAAGCTTGCATCTGTTATAGTTTTGGAGAAAAATGTGTTCATTTCATGTATGCGCGAAATGCCTTAAAAATGGCTTTAAAATGGATTTGGAGCATGGAGACGATTATCTCGGGATTGCAAGATAACCAAACAAAACTTTTAGTGGATTTCTACTTATTTTATTAAATATCATCTCCACCAAACAGGACAAGCTTGCATCTGTTATAGTTTTGGAGAAAAATGTGTTCATTTCATGTATGCGCGAAATGCCTTAAAAATGGCTTTAAAATGGATTTGGAGCATGGAGACGATTATCTCGGGATTGCAAGATAACCAAACAAAACTTTTAGTGGATTTCTACTTATTTTATTAAATATCATCTCCACCAAACAGGACAAGCTTGCATCTGTTATAGTTTTGGAGAAAAATGTGTTCATTTCATGTATGCGCGAAATGCCTTAAAAATGGCTTTAAAATGGATTTGGAGCATGGAGACGATTATCTCGGGATTGCAAGATAACCAAACAAAACTTTTAGTGGATTTCTACTTATTTTATTAAATATCATCTCCACCAAACAGGACAAGCTTGCATCTGTTATAGTTTTGGAGAAAAATGTGTTCATTTCATGTATGCGCGAAATGCCTTAAAAATGGCTTTAAAATGGATTTGGAGCATGGAGACGATTATCTCGGGATTGCAAGATAACCAAACAAAACTTTTAGTGGATTTCTACTTATTTTATTAAATATCATCTCCACCAAACAGGACAAGCTTGCATCTGTTATAGTT
Organism: Anomaloglossus baeobatrachus; assembly: GCF_048569485.1. NCBI lineage: Eukaryota > Metazoa > Chordata > Amphibia > Anura > Aromobatidae > Anomaloglossus > Anomaloglossus baeobatrachus. The sequence continues at coordinate 24,461 of NW_027443801.1, read as the reverse complement.
TTGGAGAAAAATGTGTTCATTTCATGTATGCGCGAAATGCCTTAAAAATGGCTTTAAAATGGATTTGGAGCATGGAGACGATTATCTCGGGATTGCAAGATAACCAAACAAAACTTTTAGTGGATTTCTACTTATTTTATTAAATATCATCTCCACCAAACAGGACAAGCTTGCATCTGTTATAGTTTTGGAGAAAAATGTGTTCATTTCATGTATGCGCGAAATGCCTTAAAAATGGCTTTAAAATGGATTTGGAGCATGGAGACGATTATCTCGGGATTGCAAGATAACCAAACAAAACTTTTAGTGGATTTCTACTTATTTTATTAAATATCATCTCCACCAAACAGGACAAGCTTGCATCTGTTATAGTTTTGGAGAAAAATGTGTTCATTTCATGTATGCGCGAAATGCCTTAAAAATGGCTTTAAAATGGATTTGGAGCATGGAGACGATTATCTCGGGATTGCAAGATAACCAAACAAAACTTTTAGTGGATTTCTACTTATTTTATTAAATATCATCTCCACCAAACAGGACAAGCTTGCATCTGTTATAGTTTTGGAGAAAAATGTGTTCATTTCATGTATGCGCGAAATGCCTTAAAAATGGCTTTAAAATGGATTTGGAGCATGGAGACGATTATCTCGGGATTGCAAGATAACCAAACAAAACTTTTAGTGGATTTCTACTTATTTTATTAAATATCATCTCCACCAAACAGGACAAGCTTGCATCTGTTATAGTTTTGGAGAAAAATGTGTTCATTTCATGTATGCGCGAAATGCCTTAAAAATGGCTTTAAAATGGATTTGGAGCATGGAGACGATTATCTCGGGATTGCAAGATAACCAAACAAAACTTTTAGTGGATTTCTACTTATTTTATTAAATATCATCTCCACCAAACAGGACAAGCTTGCATCTGTTATAGTTTTGGAGAAAAATGTGTTCATTTCATGTATGCGCGAAATGCCTTAAAAATGGCTTTAAAATGGATTTGGAGCATGGAGACGATTATCTCGGGATTGCAAGATAACCAAACAAAACTTTTAGTGGATTTCTACTTATTTTATTAAATATCATCTCCACCAAACAGGACAAGCTTGCATCTGTTATAGTTTTGGAGAAAAATGTGTTCATTTCATGTATGCGCGAAATGCCTTAAAAATGGCTTTAAAATGGATTTGGAGCATGGAGACGATTATCTCGGGATTGCAAGATAACCAAACAAAACTTTTAGTGGATTTCTACTTATTTTATTAAATATCATCTCCACCAAACAGGACAAGCTTGCATCTGTTATAGTTTTGGAGAAAAATGTGTTCATTTCATGTATGCGCGAAATGCCTTAAAAATGGCTTTAAAATGGATTTGGAGCATGGAGACGATTATCTCGGGATTGCAAGATAACCAAACAAAACTTTTAGTGGATTTCTACTTATTTTATTAAATATCATCTCCACCAAACAGGACAAGCTTGCATCTGTTATAGTTTTGGAGAAAAATGTGTTCATTTCATGTATGCGCGAAATGCCTTAAAAATGGCTTTAAAATGGATTTGGAGCATGGAGACGATTATCTCGGGATTGCAAGATAACCAAACAAAACTTTTAGTGGATTTCTACTTATTTTATTAAATATCATCTCCACCAAACAGGACAAGCTTGCATCTGTTATAGTTTTGGAGAAAAATGTGTTCATTTCATGTATGCGCGAAATGCCTTAAAAATGGCTTTAAAATGGATTTGGAGCATGGAGACGATTATCTCGGGATTGCAAGATAACCAAACAAAACTTTTAGTGGATTTCTACTTATTTTATTAAATATCATCTCCACCAAACAGGACAAGCTTGCATCTGTTATAGTTTTGGAGAAAAATGTGTTCATTTCATGTATGCGCGAAATGCCTTAAAAATGGCTTTAAAATGGATTTGGAGCATGGAGACGATTATCTCGGGATTGCAAGATAACCAAACAAAACTTTTAGTGGATTTCTACTTATTTTATTAAATATCATCTCCACCAAACAGGACAAGCTTGCATCTGTTATAGTTTTGGAGAAAAATGTGTTCATTTCATGTATGCGCGAAATGCCTTAAAAATGGCTTTAAAATGGATTTGGAGCATGGAGACGATTATCTCGGGATTGCAAGATAACCAAACAAAACTTTTAGTGGATTTCTACTTATTTTATTAAATATCATCTCCACCAAACAGGACAAGCTTGCATCTGTTATAGTTTTGGAGAAAAATGTGTTCATTTCATGTATGCGCGAAATGCCTTAAAAATGGCTTTAAAATGGATTTGGAGCATGGAGACGATTATCTCGGGATTGCAAGATAACCAAACAAAACTTTTAGTGGATTTCTACTTATTTTATTAAATATCATCTCCACCAAACAGGACAAGCTTGCATCTGTTATAGTTTTGGAGAAAAATGTGTTCATTTCATGTATGCGCGAAATGCCTTAAAAATGGCTTTAAAATGGATTTGGAGCATGGAGACGATTATCTCGGGATTGCAAGATAACCAAACAAAACTTTTAGTGGATTTCTACTTATTTTATTAAATATCATCTCCACCAAACAGGACAAGCTTGCATCTGTTATAGTTTTGGAGAAAAATGTGTTCATTTCATGTATGCGCGAAATGCCTTAAAAATGGCTTTAAAATGGATTTGGAGCATGGAGACGATTATCTCGGGATTGCAAGATAACCAAACAAAACTTTTAGTGGATTTCTACTTATTTTATTAAATATCATCTCCACCAAACAGGACAAGCTTGCATCTGTTATAGTTTTGGAGAAAAATGTGTTCATTTCATGTATGCGCGAAATGCCTTAAAAATGGCTTTAAAATGGATTTGGAGCATGGAGACGATTATCTCGGGATTGCAAGATAACCAAACAAAACTTTTAGTGGATTTCTACTTATTTTATTAAATATCATCTCCACCAAACAGGACAAGCTTGCATCTGTTATAGTTTTGGAGAAAAATGTGTTCATTTCATGTATGCGCGAAATGCCTTAAAAATGGCTTTAAAATGGATTTGGAGCATGGAGACGATTATCTCGGGATTGCAAGATAACCAAACAAAACTTTTAGTGGATTTCTACTTATTTTATTAAATATCATCTCCACCAAACAGGACAAGCTTGCATCTGTTATAGTTTTGGAGAAAAATGTGTTCATTTCATGTATGCGCGAAATGCCTTAAAAATGGCTTTAAAATGGATTTGGAGCATGGAGACGATTATCTCGGGATTGCAAGATAACCAAACAAAACTTTTAGTGGATTTCTACTTATTTTATTAAATATCATCTCCACCAAACAGGACAAGCTTGCATCTGTTATAGTTTTGGAGAAAAATGTGTTCATTTCATGTATGCGCGAAATGCCTTAAAAATGGCTTTAAAATGGATTTGGAGCATGGAGACGATTATCTCGGGATTGCAAGATAACCAAACAAAACTTTTAGTGGATTTCTACTTATTTTATTAAATATCATCTCCACCAAACAGGACAAGCTTGCATCTGTTATAGTTTTGGAGAAAAATGTGTTCATTTCATGTATGCGCGAAATGCCTTAAAAATGGCTTTAAAATGGATTTGGAGCATGGAGACGATTATCTCGGGATTGCAAGATAACCAAACAAAACTTTTAGTGGATTTCTACTTATTTTATTAAATATCATCTCCACCAAACAGGACAAGCTTGCATCTGTTATAGTTTTGGAGAAAAATGTGTTCATTTCATGTATGCGCGAAATGCCTTAAAAATGGCTTTAAAATGGATTTGGAGCATGGAGACGATTATCTCGGGATTGCAAGATAACCAAACAAAACTTTTAGTGGATTTCTACTTATTTTATTAAATATCATCTCCACCAAACAGGACAAGCTTGCATCTGTTATAGTTTTGGAGAAAAATGTGTTCATTTCATGTATGCGCGAAATGCCTTAAAAATGGCTTTAAAATGGATTTGGAGCATGGAGACGATTATCTCGGGATTGCAAGATAACCAAACAAAACTTTTAGTGGATTTCTACTTATTTTATTAAATATCATCTCCACCAAACAGGACAAGCTTGCATCTGTTATAGTTTTGGAGAAAAATGTGTTCATTTCATGTATGCGCGAAATGCCTTAAAAATGGCTTTAAAATGGATTTGGAGCATGGAGACGATTATCTCGGGATTGCAAGATAACCAAACAAAACTTTTAGTGGATTTCTACTTATTTTATTAAATATCATCTCCACCAAACAGGACAAGCTTGCATCTGTTATAGTTTTGGAGAAAAATGTGTTCATTTCATGTATGCGCGAAATGCCTTAAAAATGGCTTTAAAATGGATTTGGAGCATGGAGACGATTATCTCGGGATTGCAAGATAACCAAACAAAACTTTTAGTGGATTTCTACTTATTTTATTAAATATCATCTCCACCAAACAGGACAAGCTTGCATCTGTTATAGTTTTGGAGAAAAATGTGTTCATTTCATGTATGCGCGAAATGCCTTAAAAATGGCTTTAAAATGGATTTGGAGCATGGAGACGATTATCTCGGGATTGCAAGATAACCAAACAAAACTTTTAGTGGATTTCTACTTATTTTATTAAATATCATCTCCACCAAACAGGACAAGCTTGCATCTGTTATAGTTTTGGAGAAAAATGTGTTCATTTCATGTATGCGCGAAATGCCTTAAAAATGGCTTTAAAATGGATTTGGAGCATGGAGACGATTATCTCGGGATTGCAAGATAACCAAACAAAACTTTTAGTGGATTTCTACTTATTTTATTAAATATCATCTCCACCAAACAGGACAAGCTTGCATCTGTTATAGTTTTGGAGAAAAATGTGTTCATTTCATGTATGCGCGAAATGCCTTAAAAATGGCTTTAAAATGGATTTGGAGCATGGAGACGATTATCTCGGGATTGCAAGATAACCAAACAAAACTTTTAGTGGATTTCTACTTATTTTATTAAATATCATCTCCACCAAACAGGACAAGCTTGCATCTGTTATAGTTTTGGAGAAAAATGTGTTCATTTCATGTATGCGCGAAATGCCTTAAAAATGGCTTTAAAATGGATTTGGAGCATGGAGACGATTATCTCGGGATTGCAAGATAACCAAACAAAACTTTTAGTGGATTTCTACTTATTTTATTAAATATCATCTCCACCAAACAGGACAAGCTTGCATCTGTTATAGTTTTGGAGAAAAATGTGTTCATTTCATGTATGCGCGAAATGCCTTAAAAATGGCTTTAAAATGGATTTGGAGCATGGAGACGATTATCTCGGGATTGCAAGATAACCAAACAAAACTTTTAGTGGATTTCTACTTATTTTATTAAATATCATCTCCACCAAACAGGACAAGCTTGCATCTGTTATAGTTTTGGAGAAAAATGTGTTCATTTCATGTATGCGCGAAATGCCTTAAAAATGGCTTTAAAATGGATTTGGAGCATGGAGACGATTATCTCGGGATTGCAAGATAACCAAACAAAACTTTTAGTGGATTTCTACTTATTTTATTAAATATCATCTCCACCAAACAGGACAAGCTTGCATCTGTTATAGTTTTGGAGAAAAATGTGTTCATTTCATGTATGCGCGAAATGCCTTAAAAATGGCTTTAAAATGGATTTGGAGCATGGAGACGATTATCTCGGGATTGCAAGATAACCAAACAAAACTTTTAGTGGATTTCTACTTATTTTATTAAATATCATCTCCACCAAACAGGACAAGCTTGCATCTGTTATAGTTTTGGAGAAAAATGTGTTCATTTCATGTATGCGCGAAATGCCTTAAAAATGGCTTTAAAATGGATTTGGAGCATGGAGACGATTATCTCGGGATTGCAAGATAACCAAACAAAACTTTTAGTGGATTTCTACTTATTTTATTAAATATCATCTCCACCAAACAGGACAAGCTTGCATCTGTTATAGTTTTGGAGAAAAATGTGTTCATTTCATGTATGCGCGAAATGCCTTAAAAATGGCTTTAAAATGGATTTGGAGCATGGAGACGATTATCTCGGGATTGCAAGATAACCAAACAAAACTTTTAGTGGATTTCTACTTATTTTATTAAATATCATCTCCACCAAACAGGACAAGCTTGCATCTGTTATAGTTTTGGAGAAAAATGTGTTCATTTCATGTATGCGCGAAATGCCTTAAAAATGGCTTTAAAATGGATTTGGAGCATGGAGACGATTATCTCGGGATTGCAAGATAACCAAACAAAACTTTTAGTGGATTTCTACTTATTTTATTAAATATCATCTCCACCAAACAGGACAAGCTTGCATCTGTTATAGTTTTGGAGAAAAATGTGTTCATTTCATGTATGCGCGAAATGCCTTAAAAATGGCTTTAAAATGGATTTGGAGCATGGAGACGATTATCTCGGGATTGCAAGATAACCAAACAAAACTTTTAGTGGATTTCTACTTATTTTATTAAATATCATCTCCACCAAACAGGACAAGCTTGCATCTGTTATAGTTTTGGAGAAAAATGTGTTCATTTCATGTATGCGCGAAATGCCTTAAAAATGGCTTTAAAATGGATTTGGAGCATGGAGACGATTATCTCGGGATTGCAAGATAACCAAACAAAACTTTTAGTGGATTTCTACTTATTTTATTAAATATCATCTCCACCAAACAGGACAAGCTTGCATCTGTTATAGTTTTGGAGAAAAATGTGTTCATTTCATGTATGCGCGAAATGCCTTAAAAATGGCTTTAAAATGGATTTGGAGCATGGAGACGATTATCTCGGGATTGCAAGATAACCAAACAAAACTTTTAGTGGATTTCTACTTATTTTATTAAATATCATCTCCACCAAACAGGACAAGCTTGCATCTGTTATAGTTTTGGAGAAAAATGTGTTCATTTCATGTATGCGCGAAATGCCTTAAAAATGGCTTTAAAATGGATTTGGAGCATGGAGACGATTATCTCGGGATTGCAAGATAACCAAACAAAACTTTTAGTGGATTTCTACTTATTTTATTAAATATCATCTCCACCAAACAGGACAAGCTTGCATCTGTTATAGTTTTGGAGAAAAATGTGTTCATTTCATGTATGCGCGAAATGCCTTAAAAATGGCTTTAAAATGGATTTGGAGCATGGAGACGATTATCTCGGGATTGCAAGATAACCAAACAAAACTTTTAGTGGATTTCTACTTATTTTATTAAATATCATCTCCACCAAACAGGACAAGCTTGCATCTGTTATAGTTTTGGAGAAAAATGTGTTCATTTCATGTATGCGCGAAATGCCTTAAAAATGGCTTTAAAATGGATTTGGAGCATGGAGACGATTATCTCGGGATTGCAAGATAACCAAACAAAACTTTTAGTGGATTTCTACTTATTTTATTAAATATCATCTCCACCAAACAGGACAAGCTTGCATCTGTTATAGTTTTGGAGAAAAATGTGTTCATTTCATGTATGCGCGAAATGCCTTAAAAATGGCTTTAAAATGGATTTGGAGCATGGAGACGATTATCTCGGGATTGCAAGATAACCAAACAAAACTTTTAGTGGATTTCTACTTATTTTATTAAATATCATCTCCACCAAACAGGACAAGCTTGCATCTGTTATAGTTTTGGAGAAAAATGTGTTCATTTCATGTATGCGCGAAATGCCTTAAAAATGGCTTTAAAATGGATTTGGAGCATGGAGACGATTATCTCGGGATTGCAAGATAACCAAACAAAACTTTTAGTGGATTTCTACTTATTTTATTAAATATCATCTCCACCAAACAGGACAAGCTTGCATCTGTTATAGTTTTGGAGAAAAATGTGTTCATTTCATGTATGCGCGAAATGCCTTAAAAATGGCTTTAAAATGGATTTGGAGCATGGAGACGATTATCTCGGGATTGCAAGATAACCAAACAAAACTTTTAGTGGATTTCTACTTATTTTATTAAATATCATCTCCACCAAACAGGACAAGCTTGCATCTGTTATAGTTTTGGAGAAAAATGTGTTCATTTCATGTATGCGCGAAATGCCTTAAAAATGGCTTTAAAATGGATTTGGAGCATGGAGACGATTATCTCGGGATTGCAAGATAACCAAACAAAACTTTTAGTGGATTTCTACTTATTTTATTAAATATCATCTCCACCAAACAGGACAAGCTTGCATCTGTTATAGTTTTGGAGAAAAATGTGTTCATTTCATGTATGCGCGAAATGCCTTAAAAATGGCTTTAAAATGGATTTGGAGCATGGAGACGATTATCTCGGGATTGCAAGATAACCAAACAAAACTTTTAGTGGATTTCTACTTATTTTATTAAATATCATCTCCACCAAACAGGACAAGCTTGCATCTGTTATAGTTTTGGAGAAAAATGTGTTCATTTCATGTATGCGCGAAATGCCTTAAAAATGGCTTTAAAATGGATTTGGAGCATGGAGACGATTATCTCGGGATTGCAAGATAACCAAACAAAACTTTTAGTGGATTTCTACTTATTTTATTAAATATCATCTCCACCAAACAGGACAAGCTTGCATCTGTTATAGTTTTGGAGAAAAATGTGTTCATTTCATGTATGCAGCGAAATGCCTTAAAAATGGCTTTAAAATGGATTTGGAGCATGGAGACGATTATCTCGGGATTGCAAGATAACCAAACAAAACTTTTAGTGGATTTCTACTTATTTTATTAAATATCATCTCCACCAAACAGGACAAGCTTGCATCTGTTATAGTTTTGGAGAAAAATGTGTTCATTTCATGTATGCGCGAAATGCCTTAAAAATGGCTTTAAAATGGATTTGGAGCATGGAGACGATTATCTCGGGATTGCAAGATAACCAAACAAAACTTTTAGTGGATTTCTACTTATTTTATTAAATATCATCTCCACCAAACAGGACAAGCTTGCATCTGTTATAGTTTTGGAGAAAAATGTGTTCATTTCATGTATGCGCGAAATGCCTTAAAAATGGCTTTAAAATGGATTTGGAGCATGGAGACGATTATCTCGGGATTGCAAGATAACCAAACAAAACTTTTAGTGGATTTCTACTTATTTTATTAAATATCATCTCCACCAAACAGGACAAGCTTGCATCTGTTATAGTTTTGGAGAAAAATGTGTTCATTTCATGTATGCGCGAAATGCCTTAAAAATGGCTTTAAAATGGATTTGGAGCATGGAGACGATTATCTCGGGATTGCAAGATAACCAAACAAAACTTTTAGTGGATTTCTACTTATTTTATTAAATATCATCTCCACCAAACAGGACAAGCTTGCATCTGTTATAGTTTTGGAGAAAAATGTGTTCATTTCATGTATGCGCGAAATGCCTTAAAAATGGCTTTAAAATGGATTTGGAGCATGGAGACGATTATCTCGGGATTGCAAGATAACCAAACAAAACTTTTAGTGGATTTCTACTTATTTTATTAAATATCATCTCCACCAAACAGGACAAGCTTGCATCTGTTATAGTTTTGGAGAAAAATGTGTTCATTTCATGTATGCGCGAAATGCCTTAAAAATGGCTTTAAAATGGATTTGGAGCATGGAGACGATTATCTCGGGATTGCAAGATAACCAAACAAAACTTTTAGTGGATTTCTACTTATTTTATTAAATATCATCTCCACCAAACAGGACAAGCTTGCATCTGTTATAGTTTTGGAGAAAAATGTGTTCATTTCATGTATGCGCGAAATGCCTTAAAAATGGCTTTAAAATGGATTTGGAGCATGGAGACGATTATCTCGGGATTGCAAGATAACCAAACAAAACTTTTAGTGGATTTCTACTTATTTTATTAAATATCATCTCCACCAAACAGGACAAGCTTGCATCTGTTATAGTTTTGGAGAAAAATGTGTTCATTTCATGTATGCGCGAAATGCCTTAAAAATGGCTTTAAAATGGATTTGGAGCATGGAGACGATTATCTCGGGATTGCAAGATAACCAAACAAAACTTTTAGTGGATTTCTACTTATTTTATTAAATATCATCTCCACCAAACAGGACAAGCTTGCATCTGTTATAGTTTTGGAGAAAAATGTGTTCATTTCATGTATGCGCGAAATGCCTTAAAAATGGCTTTAAAATGGATTTGGAGCATGGAGACGATTATCTCGGGATTGCAAGATAACCAAACAAAACTTTTAGTGGATTTCTACTTATTTTATTAAATATCATCTCCACCAAACAGGACAAGCTTGCATCTGTTATAGTTTTGGAGAAAAATGTGTTCATTTCATGTATGCGCGAAATGCCTTAAAAATGGCTTTAAAATGGATTTGGAGCATGGAGACGATTATCTCGGGATTGCAAGATAACCAAACAAAACTTTTAGTGGATTTCTACTTATTTTATTAAATATCATCTCCACCAAACAGGACAAGCTTGCATCTGTTATAGTTTTGGAGAAAAATGTGTTCATTTCATGTATGCGCGAAATGCCTTAAAAATGGCTTTAAAATGGATTTGGAGCATGGAGACGATTATCTCGGGATTGCAAGATAACCAAACAAAACTTTTAGTGGATTTCTACTTATTTTATTAAATATCATCTCCACCAAACAGGACAAGCTTGCATCTGTTATAGTTTTGGAGAAAAATGTGTTCATTTCATGTATGCGCGAAATGCCTTAAAAATGGCTTTAAAATGGATTTGGAGCATGGAGACGATTATCTCGGGATTGCAAGATAACCAAACAAAACTTTTAGTGGATTTCTACTTATTTTATTAAATATCATCTCCACCAAACAGGACAAGCTTGCATCTGTTATAGTTTTGGAGAAAAATGTGTTCATTTCATGTATGCGCGAAATGCCTTAAAAATGGCTTTAAAATGGATTTGGAGCATGGAGACGATTATCTCGGGATTGCAAGATAACCAAACAAAACTTTTAGTGGATTTCTACTTATTTTATTAAATATCATCTCCACCAAACAGGACAAGCTTGCATCTGTTATAGTTTTGGAGAAAAATGTGTTCATTTCATGTATGCGCGAAATGCCTTAAAAATGGCTTTAAAATGGATTTGGAGCATGGAGACGATTATCTCGGGATTGCAAGATAACCAAACAAAACTTTTAGTGGATTTCTACTTATTTTATTAAATATCATCTCCACCAAACAGGACAAGCTTGCATCTGTTATAGTTTTGGAGAAAAATGTGTTCATTTCATGTATGCGCGAAATGCCTTAAAAATGGCTTTAAAATGGATTTGGAGCATGGAGACGATTATCTCGGGATTGCAAGATAACCAAACAAAACTTTTAGTGGATTTCTACTTATTTTATTAAATATCATCTCCACCAAACAGGACAAGCTTGCATCTGTTATAGTTTTGGAGAAAAATGTGTTCATTTCATGTATGCGCGAAATGCCTTAAAAATGGCTTTAAAATGGATTTGGAGCATGGAGACGATTATCTCGGGATTGCAAGATAACCAAACAAAACTTTTAGTGGATTTCTACTTATTTTATTAAATATCATCTCCACCAAACAGGACAAGCTTGCATCTGTTATAGTTTTGGAGAAAAATGTGTTCATTTCATGTATGCGCGAAATGCCTTAAAAATGGCTTTAAAATGGATTTGGAGCATGGAGACGATTATCTCGGGATTGCAAGATAACCAAACAAAACTTTTAGTGGATTTCTACTTATTTTATTAAATATCATCTCCACCAAACAGGACAAGCTTGCATCTGTTATAGTTTTGGAGAAAAATGTGTTCATTTCATGTATGCGCGAAATGCCTTAAAAATGGCTTTAAAATGGATTTGGAGCATGGAGACGATTATCTCGGGATTGCAAGATAACCAAACAAAACTTTTAGTGGATTTCTACTTATTTTATTAAATATCATCTCCACCAAACAGGACAAGCTTGCATCTGTTATAGTTTTGGAGAAAAATGTGTTCATTTCATGTATGCGCGAAATGCCTTAAAAATGGCTTTAAAATGGATTTGGAGCATGGAGACGATTATCTCGGGATTGCAAGATAACCAAACAAAACTTTTAGTGGATTTCTACTTATTTTATTAAATATCATCTCCACCAAACAGGACAAGCTTGCATCTGTTATAGTTTTGGAGAAAAATGTGTTCATTTCATGTATGCGCGAAATGCCTTAAAAATGGCTTTAAAATGGATTTGGAGCATGGAGACGATTATCTCGGGATTGCAAGATAACCAAACAAAACTTTTAGTGGATTTCTACTTATTTTATTAAATATCATCTCCACCAAACAGGACAAGCTTGCATCTGTTATAGTTTTGGAGAAAAATGTGTTCATTTCATGTATGCGCGAAATGCCTTAAAAATGGCTTTAAAATGGATTTGGAGCATGGAGACGATTATCTCGGGATTGCAAGATAACCAAACAAAACTTTTAGTGGATTTCTACTTATTTTATTAAATATCATCTCCACCAAACAGGACAAGCTTGCATCTGTTATAGTTTTGGAGAAAAATGTGTTCATTTCATGTATGCGCGAAATGCCTTAAAAATGGCTTTAAAATGGATTTGGAGCATGGAGACGATTATCTCGGGATTGCAAGATAACCAAACAAAACTTTTAGTGGATTTCTACTTATTTTATTAAATATCATCTCCACCAAACAGGACAAGCTTGCATCTGTTATAGTTTTGGAGAAAAATGTGTTCATTTCATGTATGCGCGAAATGCCTTAAAAATGGCTTTAAAATGGATTTGGAGCATGGAGACGATTATCTCGGGATTGCAAGATAACCAAACAAAACTTTTAGTGGATTTCTACTTATTTTATTAAATATCATCTCCACCAAACAGGACAAGCTTGCATCTGTTATAGTTTTGGAGAAAAATGTGTTCATTTCATGTATGCGCGAAATGCCTTAAAAATGGCTTTAAAATGGATTTGGAGCATGGAGACGATTATCTCGGGATTGCAAGATAACCAAACAAAACTTTTAGTGGATTTCTACTTATTTTATTAAATATCATCTCCACCAAACAGGACAAGCTTGCATCTGTTATAGTTTTGGAGAAAAATGTGTTCATTTCATGTATGCGCGAAATGCCTTAAAAATGGCTTTAAAATGGATTTGGAGCATGGAGACGATTATCTCGGGATTGCAAGATAACCAAACAAAACTTTTAGTGGATTTCTACTTATTTTATTAAATATCATCTCCACCAAACAGGACAAGCTTGCATCTGTTATAGTTTTGGAGAAAAATGTGTTCATTTCATGTATGCGCGAAATGCCTTAAAAATGGCTTTAAAATGGATTTGGAGCATGGAGACGATTATCTCGGGATTGCAAGATAACCAAACAAAACTTTTAGTGGATTTCTACTTATTTTATTAAATATCATCTCCACCAAACAGGACAAGCTTGCATCTGTTATAGTTTTGGAGAAAAATGTGTTCATTTCATGTATGCGCGAAATGCCTTAAAAATGGCTTTAAAATGGATTTGGAGCATGGAGACGATTATCTCGGGATTGCAAGATAACCAAACAAAACTTTTAGTGGATTTCTACTTATTTTATTAAATATCATCTCCACCAAACAGGACAAGCTTGCATCTGTTATAGTTTTGGAGAAAAATGTGTTCATTTCATGTATGCGCGAAATGCCTTAAAAATGGCTTTAAAATGGATTTGGAGCATGGAGACGATTATCTCGGGATTGCAAGATAACCAAACAAAACTTTTAGTGGATTTCTACTTATTTTATTAAATATCATCTCCACCAAACAGGACAAGCTTGCATCTGTTATAGTTTTGGAGAAAAATGTGTTCATTTCATGTATGCGCGAAATGCCTTAAAAATGGCTTTAAAATGGATTTGGAGCATGGAGACGATTATCTCGGGATTGCAAGATAACCAAACAAAACTTTTAGTGGATTTCTACTTATTTTATTAAATATCATCTCCACCAAACAGGACAAGCTTGCATCTGTTATAGTTTTGGAGAAAAATGTGTTCATTTCATGTATGCGCGAAATGCCTTAAAAATGGCTTTAAAATGGATTTGGAGCATGGAGACGATTATCTCGGGATTGCAAGATAACCAAACAAAACTTTTAGTGGATTTCTACTTATTTTATTAAATATCATCTCCACCAAACAGGACAAGCTTGCATCTGTTATAGTTTTGGAGAAAAATGTGTTCATTTCATGTATGCGCGAAATGCCTTAAAAATGGCTTTAAAATGGATTTGGAGCATGGAGACGATTATCTCGGGATTGCAAGATAACCAAACAAAACTTTTAGTGGATTTCTACTTATTTTATTAAATATCATCTCCACCAAACAGGACAAGCTTGCATCTGTTATAGTTTTGGAGAAAAATGTGTTCATTTCATGTATGCGCGAAATGCCTTAAAAATGGCTTTAAAATGGATTTGGAGCATGGAGACGATTATCTCGGGATTGCAAGATAACCAAACAAAACTTTTAGTGGATTTCTACTTATTTTATTAAATATCATCTCCACCAAACAGGACAAGCTTGCATCTGTTATAGTTTTGGAGAAAAATGTGTTCATTTCATGTATGCGCGAAATGCCTTAAAAATGGCTTTAAAATGGATTTGGAGCATGGAGACGATTATCTCGGGATTGCAAGATAACCAAACAAAACTTTTAGTGGATTTCTACTTATTTTATTAAATATCATCTCCACCAAACAGGACAAGCTTGCATCTGTTATAGTTTTGGAGAAAAATGTGTTCATTTCATGTATGCGCGAAATGCCTTAAAAATGGCTTTAAAATGGATTTGGAGCATGGAGACGATTATCTCGGGATTGCAAGATAACCAAACAAAACTTTTAGTGGATTTCTACTTATTTTATTAAATATCATCTCCACCAAACAGGACAAGCTTGCATCTGTTATAGTTTTGGAGAAAAATGTGTTCATTTCATGTATGCGCGAAATGCCTTAAAAATGGCTTTAAAATGGATTTGGAGCATGGAGACGATTATCTCGGGATTGCAAGATAACCAAACAAAACTTTTAGTGGATTTCTACTTATTTTATTAAATATCATCTCCACCAAACAGGACAAGCTTGCATCTGTTATAGTTTTGGAGAAAAATGTGTTCATTTCATGTATGCGCGAAATGCCTTAAAAATGGCTTTAAAATGGATTTGGAGCATGGAGACGATTATCTCGGGATTGCAAGATAACCAAACAAAACTTTTAGTGGATTTCTACTTATTTTATTAAATATCATCTCCACCAAACAGGACAAGCTTGCATCTGTTATAGTTTTGGAGAAAAATGTGTTCATTTCATGTATGCGCGAAATGCCTTAAAAATGGCTTTAAAATGGATTTGGAGCATGGAGACGATTATCTCGGGATTGCAAGATAACCAAACAAAACTTTTAGTGGATTTCTACTTATTTTATTAAATATCATCTCCACCAAACAGGACAAGCTTGCATCTGTTATAGTTTTGGAGAAAAATGTGTTCATTTCATGTATGCGCGAAATGCCTTAAAAATGGCTTTAAAATGGATTTGGAGCATGGAGACGATTATCTCGGGATTGCAAGATAACCAAACAAAACTTTTAGTGGATTTCTACTTATTTTATTAAATATCATCTCCACCAAACAGGACAAGCTTGCATCTGTTATAGTTTTGGAGAAAAATGTGTTCATTTCATGTATGCGCGAAATGCCTTAAAAATGGCTTTAAAATGGATTTGGAGCATGGAGACGATTATCTCGGGATTGCAAGATAACCAAACAAAACTTTTAGTGGATTTCTACTTATTTTATTAAATATCATCTCCACCAAACAGGACAAGCTTGCATCTGTTATAGTTTTGGAGAAAAATGTGTTCATTTCATGTATGCGCGAAATGCCTTAAAAATGGCTTTAAAATGGATTTGGAGCATGGAGACGATTATCTCGGGATTGCAAGATAACCAAACAAAACTTTTAGTGGATTTCTACTTATTTTATTAAATATCATCTCCACCAAACAGGACAAGCTTGCATCTGTTATAGTTTTGGAGAAAAATGTGTTCATTTCATGTATGCGCGAAATGCCTTAAAAATGGCTTTAAAATGGATTTGGAGCATGGAGACGATTATCTCGGGATTGCAAGATAACCAAACAAAACTTTTAGTGGATTTCTACTTATTTTATTAAATATCATCTCCACCAAACAGGACAAGCTTGCATCTGTTATAGTTTTGGAGAAAAATGTGTTCATTTCATGTATGCGCGAAATGCCTTAAAAATGGCTTTAAAATGGATTTGGAGCATGGAGACGATTATCTCGGGATTGCAAGATAACCAAACAAAACTTTTAGTGGATTTCTACTTATTTTATTAAATATCATCTCCACCAAACAGGACAAGCTTGCATCTGTTATAGTTTTGGAGAAAAATGTGTTCATTTCATGTATGCGCGAAATGCCTTAAAAATGGCTTTAAAATGGATTTGGAGCATGGAGACGATTATCTCGGGATTGCAAGATAACCAAACAAAACTTTTAGTGGATTTCTACTTATTTTATTA
Organism: Anomaloglossus baeobatrachus; assembly: GCF_048569485.1. Lineage (NCBI taxonomy): Eukaryota > Metazoa > Chordata > Amphibia > Anura > Aromobatidae > Anomaloglossus > Anomaloglossus baeobatrachus. The sequence continues at coordinate 7,862 of NW_027443801.1, read as the reverse complement.
AATATCATCTCCACCAAACAGGACAAGCTTGCATCTGTTATAGTTTTGGAGAAAAATGTGTTCATTTCATGTATGCGCGAAATGCCTTAAAAATGGCTTTAAAATGGATTTGGAGCATGGAGACGATTATCTCGGGATTGCAAGATAACCAAACAAAACTTTTAGTGGATTTCTACTTATTTTATTAAATATCATCTCCACCAAACAGGACAAGCTTGCATCTGTTATAGTTTTGGAGAAAAATGTGTTCATTTCATGTATGCGCGAAATGCCTTAAAAATGGCTTTAAAATGGATTTGGAGCATGGAGACGATTATCTCGGGATTGCAAGATAACCAAACAAAACTTTTAGTGGATTTCTACTTATTTTATTAAATATCATCTCCACCAAACAGGACAAGCTTGCATCTGTTATAGTTTTGGAGAAAAATGTGTTCATTTCATGTATGCGCGAAATGCCTTAAAAATGGCTTTAAAATGGATTTGGAGCATGGAGACGATTATCTCGGGATTGCAAGATAACCAAACAAAACTTTTAGTGGATTTCTACTTATTTTATTAAATATCATCTCCACCAAACAGGACAAGCTTGCATCTGTTATAGTTTTGGAGAAAAATGTGTTCATTTCATGTATGCGCGAAATGCCTTAAAAATGGCTTTAAAATGGATTTGGAGCATGGAGACGATTATCTCGGGATTGCAAGATAACCAAACAAAACTTTTAGTGGATTTCTACTTATTTTATTAAATATCATCTCCACCAAACAGGACAAGCTTGCATCTGTTATAGTTTTGGAGAAAAATGTGTTCATTTCATGTATGCGCGAAATGCCTTAAAAATGGCTTTAAAATGGATTTGGAGCATGGAGACGATTATCTCGGGATTGCAAGATAACCAAACAAAACTTTTAGTGGATTTCTACTTATTTTATTAAATATCATCTCCACCAAACAGGACAAGCTTGCATCTGTTATAGTTTTGGAGAAAAATGTGTTCATTTCATGTATGCGCGAAATGCCTTAAAAATGGCTTTAAAATGGATTTGGAGCATGGAGACGATTATCTCGGGATTGCAAGATAACCAAACAAAACTTTTAGTGGATTTCTACTTATTTTATTAAATATCATCTCCACCAAACAGGACAAGCTTGCATCTGTTATAGTTTTGGAGAAAAATGTGTTCATTTCATGTATGCGCGAAATGCCTTAAAAATGGCTTTAAAATGGATTTGGAGCATGGAGACGATTATCTCGGGATTGCAAGATAACCAAACAAAACTTTTAGTGGATTTCTACTTATTTTATTAAATATCATCTCCACCAAACAGGACAAGCTTGCATCTGTTATAGTTTTGGAGAAAAATGTGTTCATTTCATGTATGCGCGAAATGCCTTAAAAATGGCTTTAAAATGGATTTGGAGCATGGAGACGATTATCTCGGGATTGCAAGATAACCAAACAAAACTTTTAGTGGATTTCTACTTATTTTATTAAATATCATCTCCACCAAACAGGACAAGCTTGCATCTGTTATAGTTTTGGAGAAAAATGTGTTCATTTCATGTATGCGCGAAATGCCTTAAAAATGGCTTTAAAATGGATTTGGAGCATGGAGACGATTATCTCGGGATTGCAAGATAACCAAACAAAACTTTTAGTGGATTTCTACTTATTTTATTAAATATCATCTCCACCAAACAGGACAAGCTTGCATCTGTTATAGTTTTGGAGAAAAATGTGTTCATTTCATGTATGCGCGAAATGCCTTAAAAATGGCTTTAAAATGGATTTGGAGCATGGAGACGATTATCTCGGGATTGCAAGATAACCAAACAAAACTTTTAGTGGATTTCTACTTATTTTATTAAATATCATCTCCACCAAACAGGACAAGCTTGCATCTGTTATAGTTTTGGAGAAAAATGTGTTCATTTCATGTATGCGCGAAATGCCTTAAAAATGGCTTTAAAATGGATTTGGAGCATGGAGACGATTATCTCGGGATTGCAAGATAACCAAACAAAACTTTTAGTGGATTTCTACTTATTTTATTAAATATCATCTCCACCAAACAGGACAAGCTTGCATCTGTTATAGTTTTGGAGAAAAATGTGTTCATTTCATGTATGCGCGAAATGCCTTAAAAATGGCTTTAAAATGGATTTGGAGCATGGAGACGATTATCTCGGGATTGCAAGATAACCAAACAAAACTTTTAGTGGATTTCTACTTATTTTATTAAATATCATCTCCACCAAACAGGACAAGCTTGCATCTGTTATAGTTTTGGAGAAAAATGTGTTCATTTCATGTATGCGCGAAATGCCTTAAAAATGGCTTTAAAATGGATTTGGAGCATGGAGACGATTATCTCGGGATTGCAAGATAACCAAACAAAACTTTTAGTGGATTTCTACTTATTTTATTAAATATCATCTCCACCAAACAGGACAAGCTTGCATCTGTTATAGTTTTGGAGAAAAATGTGTTCATTTCATGTATGCGCGAAATGCCTTAAAAATGGCTTTAAAATGGATTTGGAGCATGGAGACGATTATCTCGGGATTGCAAGATAACCAAACAAAACTTTTAGTGGATTTCTACTTATTTTATTAAATATCATCTCCACCAAACAGGACAAGCTTGCATCTGTTATAGTTTTGGAGAAAAATGTGTTCATTTCATGTATGCGCGAAATGCCTTAAAAATGGCTTTAAAATGGATTTGGAGCATGGAGACGATTATCTCGGGATTGCAAGATAACCAAACAAAACTTTTAGTGGATTTCTACTTATTTTATTAAATATCATCTCCACCAAACAGGACAAGCTTGCATCTGTTATAGTTTTGGAGAAAAATGTGTTCATTTCATGTATGCGCGAAATGCCTTAAAAATGGCTTTAAAATGGATTTGGAGCATGGAGACGATTATCTCGGGATTGCAAGATAACCAAACAAAACTTTTAGTGGATTTCTACTTATTTTATTAAATATCATCTCCACCAAACAGGACAAGCTTGCATCTGTTATAGTTTTGGAGAAAAATGTGTTCATTTCATGTATGCGCGAAATGCCTTAAAAATGGCTTTAAAATGGATTTGGAGCATGGAGACGATTATCTCGGGATTGCAAGATAACCAAACAAAACTTTTAGTGGATTTCTACTTATTTTATTAAATATCATCTCCACCAAACAGGACAAGCTTGCATCTGTTATAGTTTTGGAGAAAAATGTGTTCATTTCATGTATGCGCGAAATGCCTTAAAAATGGCTTTAAAATGGATTTGGAGCATGGAGACGATTATCTCGGGATTGCAAGATAACCAAACAAAACTTTTAGTGGATTTCTACTTATTTTATTAAATATCATCTCCACCAAACAGGACAAGCTTGCATCTGTTATAGTTTTGGAGAAAAATGTGTTCATTTCATGTATGCGCGAAATGCCTTAAAAATGGCTTTAAAATGGATTTGGAGCATGGAGACGATTATCTCGGGATTGCAAGATAACCAAACAAAACTTTTAGTGGATTTCTACTTATTTTATTAAATATCATCTCCACCAAACAGGACAAGCTTGCATCTGTTATAGTTTTGGAGAAAAATGTGTTCATTTCATGTATGCGCGAAATGCCTTAAAAATGGCTTTAAAATGGATTTGGAGCATGGAGACGATTATCTCGGGATTGCAAGATAACCAAACAAAACTTTTAGTGGATTTCTACTTATTTTATTAAATATCATCTCCACCAAACAGGACAAGCTTGCATCTGTTATAGTTTTGGAGAAAAATGTGTTCATTTCATGTATGCGCGAAATGCCTTAAAAATGGCTTTAAAATGGATTTGGAGCATGGAGACGATTATCTCGGGATTGCAAGATAACCAAACAAAACTTTTAGTGGATTTCTACTTATTTTATTAAATATCATCTCCACCAAACAGGACAAGCTTGCATCTGTTATAGTTTTGGAGAAAAATGTGTTCATTTCATGTATGCGCGAAATGCCTTAAAAATGGCTTTAAAATGGATTTGGAGCATGGAGACGATTATCTCGGGATTGCAAGATAACCAAACAAAACTTTTAGTGGATTTCTACTTATTTTATTAAATATCATCTCCACCAAACAGGACAAGCTTGCATCTGTTATAGTTTTGGAGAAAAATGTGTTCATTTCATGTATGCGCGAAATGCCTTAAAAATGGCTTTAAAATGGATTTGGAGCATGGAGACGATTATCTCGGGATTGCAAGATAACCAAACAAAACTTTTAGTGGATTTCTACTTATTTTATTAAATATCATCTCCACCAAACAGGACAAGCTTGCATCTGTTATAGTTTTGGAGAAAAATGTGTTCATTTCATGTATGCGCGAAATGCCTTAAAAATGGCTTTAAAATGGATTTGGAGCATGGAGACGATTATCTCGGGATTGCAAGATAACCAAACAAAACTTTTAGTGGATTTCTACTTATTTTATTAAATATCATCTCCACCAAACAGGACAAGCTTGCATCTGTTATAGTTTTGGAGAAAAATGTGTTCATTTCATGTATGCGCGAAATGCCTTAAAAATGGCTTTAAAATGGATTTGGAGCATGGAGACGATTATCTCGGGATTGCAAGATAACCAAACAAAACTTTTAGTGGATTTCTACTTATTTTATTAAATATCATCTCCACCAAACAGGACAAGCTTGCATCTGTTATAGTTTTGGAGAAAAATGTGTTCATTTCATGTATGCGCGAAATGCCTTAAAAATGGCTTTAAAATGGATTTGGAGCATGGAGACGATTATCTCGGGATTGCAAGATAACCAAACAAAACTTTTAGTGGATTTCTACTTAGTTTATTAAATATCATCTCCACCAAACAGGACAAGCTTGCATCTGTTATAGTTTTGGAGAAAAATGTGTTCATTTCATGTATGCGCGAAATGCCTTAAAAATGGCTTTAAAATGGATTTGGAGCATGGAGACGATTATCTCGGGATTGCAAGATAACCAAACAAAACTTTTAGTGGATTTCTACTTATTTTATTAAATATCATCTCCACCAAACAGGACAAGCTTGCATCTGTTATAGTTTTGGAGAAAAATGTGTTCATTTCATGTATGCGCGAAATGCCTTAAAAATGGCTTTAAAATGGATTTGGAGCATGGAGACGATTATCTCGGGATTGCAAGATAACCAAACAAAACTTTTAGTGGATTTCTACTTATTTTATTAAATATCATCTCCACCAAACAGGACAAGCTTGCATCTGTTATAGTTTTGGAGAAAAATGTGTTCATTTCATGTATGCGCGAAATGCCTTAAAAATGGCTTTAAAATGGATTTGGAGCATGGAGACGATTATCTCGGGATTGCAAGATAACCAAACAAAACTTTTAGTGGATTTCTACTTATTTTATTAAATATCATCTCCACCAAACAGGACAAGCTTGCATCTGTTATAGTTTTGGAGAAAAATGTGTTCATTTCATGTATGCGCGAAATGCCTTAAAAATGGCTTTAAAATGGATTTGGAGCATGGAGACGATTATCTCGGGATTGCAAGATAACCAAACAAAACTTTTAGTGGATTTCTACTTATTTTATTAAATATCATCTCCACCAAACAGGACAAGCTTGCATCTGTTATAGTTTTGGAGAAAAATGTGTTCATTTCATGTATGCGCGAAATGCCTTAAAAATGGCTTTAAAATGGATTTGGAGCATGGAGACGATTATCTCGGGATTGCAAGATAACCAAACAAAACTTTTAGTGGATTTCTACTTATTTTATTAAATATCATCTCCACCAAACAGGACAAGCTTGCATCTGTTATAGTTTTGGAGAAAAATGTGTTCATTTCATGTATGCGCGAAATGCCTTAAAAATGGCTTTAAAATGGATTTGGAGCATGGAGACGATTATCTCGGGATTGCAAGATAACCAAACAAAACTTTTAGTGGATTTCTACTTATTTTATTAAATATCATCTCCACCAAACAGGACAAGCTTGCATCTGTTATAGTTTTGGAGAAAAATGTGTTCATTTCATGTATGCGCGAAATGCCTTAAAAATGGCTTTAAAATGGATTTGGAGCATGGAGACGATTATCTCGGGATTGCAAGATAACCAAACAAAACTTTTAGTGGATTTCTACTTATTTTATTAAATATCATCTCCACCAAACAGGACAAGCTTGCATCTGTTATAGTTTTGGAGAAAAATGTGTTCATTTCATGTATGCGCGAAATGCCTTAAAAATGGCTTTAAAATGGATTTGGAGCATGGAGACGATTATCTCGGGATTGCAAGATAACCAAACAAAACTTTTAGTGGATTTCTACTTATTTTATTAAATATCATCTCCACCAAACAGGACAAGCTTGCATCTGTTATAGTTTTGGAGAAAAATGTGTTCATTTCATGTATGCGCGAAATGCCTTAAAAATGGCTTTAAAATGGATTTGGAGCATGGAGACGATTATCTCGGGATTGCAAGATAACCAAACAAAACTTTTAGTGGATTTCTACTTATTTTATTAAATATCATCTCCACCAAACAGGACAAGCTTGCATCTGTTATAGTTTTGGAGAAAAATGTGTTCATTTCATGTATGCGCGAAATGCCTTAAAAATGGCTTTAAAATGGATTTGGAGCATGGAGACGATTATCTCGGGATTGCAAGATAACCAAACAAAACTTTTAGTGGATTTCTACTTATTTTATTAAATATCATCTCCACCAAACAGGACAAGCTTGCATCTGTTATAGTTTTGGAGAAAAATGTGTTCATTTCATGTATGCGCGAAATGCCTTAAAAATGGCTTTAAAATGGATTTGGAGCATGGAGACGATTATCTCGGGATTGCAAGATAACCAAACAAAACTTTTAGTGGATTTCTACTTATTTTATTAAATATCATCTCCACCAAACAGGACAAGCTTGCATCTGTTATAGTTTTGGAGAAAAATGTGTTCATTTCATGTATGCGCGAAATGCCTTAAAAATGGCTTTAAAATGGATTTGGAGCATGGAGACGATTATCTCGGGATTGCAAGATAACCAAACAAAACTTTTAGTGGATTTCTACTTATTTTATTAAATATCATCTCCACCAAACAGGACAAGCTTGCATCTGTTATAGTTTTGGAGAAAAATGTGTTCATTTCATGTATGCGCGAAATGCCTTAAAAATGGCTTTAAAATGGATTTGGAGCATGGAGACGATTATCTCGGGATTGCAAGATAACCAAACAAAACTTTTAGTGGATTTCTACTTATTTTATTAAATATCATCTCCACCAAACAGGACAAGCTTGCATCTGTTATAGTTTTGGAGAAAAATGTGTTCATTTCATGTATGCGCGAAATGCCTTAAAAATGGCTTTAAAATGGATTTGGAGCATGGAGACGATTATCTCGGGATTGCAAGATAACCAAACAAAACTTTTAGTGGATTTCTACTTATTTTATTAAATATCATCTCCACCAAACAGGACAAGCTTGCATCTGTTATAGTTTTGGAGAAAAATGTGTTCATTTCATGTATGCGCGAAATGCCTTAAAAATGGCTTTAAAATGGATTTGGAGCATGGAGACGATTATCTCGGGATTGCAAGATAACCAAACAAAACTTTTAGTGGATTTCTACTTATTTTATTAAATATCATCTCCACCAAACAGGACAAGCTTGCATCTGTTATAGTTTTGGAGAAAAATGTGTTCATTTCATGTATGCGCGAAATGCCTTAAAAATGGCTTTAAAATGGATTTGGAGCATGGAGACGATTATCTCGGGATTGCAAGATAACCAAACAAAACTTTTAGTGGATTTCTACTTATTTTATTAAATATCAT
>NW_027443800.1:0-35047 GCF_048569485.1 Anomaloglossus baeobatrachus | reverse complement strand
TCCTGCTTTCAATCCTCTACAGCCCCATATTCCTGCTCTCCATCCTCTACAGCCTCATATTCCTGCTCTCCATCCTCTGTACAGCCCCATATTCCTGCTCTCCATCCTCTGTACAGCCCCATATTACTGCTCTCCATCCTCTACAGTCCCATATTCCTGCTCTCCATCCTCTGTACAGCACCATATTCCTGCTCTCCATCCTCTGTACAGCCCCATGTTCCTGCTCTCCATCCTCTACAGCCTCATATTCCTGCTCTCCATCCTCTACAGCCCCATATTCCTGCTCTCCATCCTCTACAGCCCCATATTCCTGCTCTCCATCCTCTACAGCCTCATATTCCTGCTCTCCATCCTCTACAGCCTCATTTTCCTGCTCTCCATCCTCTACAGCCTCATATTCCTACTCTCCATCCTCTACAGCCCCATATTCCTGCTCTCCATCCTCTACAACCCCATATTCCTGCTCTCCATCCTCTACAGCCTCATATTCCTGCTCTCCATCCTCTGTACAGCCCCATATTCCTGCTCTCCATCCTCTACAGCCCCATATTCCTGCTCTCCATCCTATAGAGCCCCATATTCCTGCTCTCAATCCTCTACAGCCCCATATTCCTGTTCTCCATCCTCTACAGCCTCATATTCCTGCTCTCCATCCTCTACAGCCTCATATTCCTGCTCTCCATCCTCTACAGCCCCATATTCCTGCTCTCCATCCTCTACAGCCTCATATTCCTGCTCTCCATCCTCTACAGCCCCATATTCCTGCTCTCCATCCTCTGTACAGCCTCATATTCCTGCTTTCCATCCTCTACGGCCCCATATTCCTGCTCTCCATCCTCTGTACAGCCCCATATTCCTGCTCTCCATCCTCTACAGCCTCATATTCCTGCTCTCCATCCTCTGTACAGCCCCATATTCCTGCTCTCCATCCTCTACAGCCCCATATTCCTGCTCTCCATCCTCTGTACAGCCTCATATTCCTGCTCTCCATCCTCTGTACAGCCCCATATTCCTGCTCTCGATCCTCTACAGCCCCATATTCCTGCTCTCCATCCTCTGTACAGCCCCAGATTCCTGCTCTCCATCCTCTACAGCCCCATATTCCTGCTCTCGATCCTCTACAGCCTCATATTCCTGCTCTCCATCCTCTGTAGAGCCCCATTTTTCCTGCTCTCCATTCTCTACAGCCCCATATTCCTGCTCTCAATCCTCTACAGCCCCATATTCCTGCTCTCCATCCTCTACAGCCTCATATTCCTGCTCTCCATCCTCTACAGCCTCATATTCCTGCTCTCCATCCTCTACAGCCCCATATTCCTGCTCTCCATCCTCTACAGCCTCATATTCCTGCTCTCCATCCTCTACAGCCCCATATTCCTGCTCTCCATCCTCTGTACAGCCTCATATTCCTGCTCTCCATCCTCTACGGCCCCATATTCCTGCTCTCCATCCTCTGTACAGCCCCATATTCCCGCACTCCATCCTCTACAGCCTCATATTCCTGCTCTCCATCCTCTGTACAGCCTCATATTCCTGCTCTCCATCCTCTACAGCCCCATAATCCTGCTCTCCATCCTCTGTACAGCCTCATATTCCTGCTCTCCATCCTCTACAGCCTCATATTCCTGCTCTCCATCCTCTACAGCCTCATATTCCTGCTCTCCATCCTCTACAGCCTCATATTCCTGCTCTCCATCCTCTACAGCCCCATATTCCTGCTCTCCATCCTCTACAGCCTCATATTCCTGCTCTCCATCCTCTACAGCCCCATATTCCTGCTCTCCATCCTCTGTACAGACTCATATTCCTGCTCTCCATCCTCTACGGCCCCATATTCCTGCTCTCCATCCTCTGTACAGCCCCATATTCCTGCTCTCCATCCTATACAGCCTCATATTCCTGCTCTCCATCCTCTGTACAGCCCCATATTCCTGCTCTCCATCCTCTACAGCCCCATATTCCTGCTCTCCATCCTCTGTAGAGCCTCATATTCCTGCTCTCCATCCTCTACAGCCCCATATTCCTGCTCTCCATCCTCTGTACAGCCCCATATTCCTGCTCTCGATCCTCTACAGCCCCATATTCCTGCTCTCCATCCTCTGTACAGCCCCACATTCCTGCTCTCCATCCTCTACAGCCCCATATTCCTGCTCTCCATGCTCTACAGCCCCATATTCCTGCTCACCATCGTCTACAGCCCCATATTCCTGCTCTCCATCCGCTGTACAGCCCCATATTCCTGCTCTCCATCCTCTACAGCTTCATATTCCTGCTCTCCATCCTCTATAGCCCCATATTCCTGCTCTCCATCCTCTACAGCCCCATATTCCTGCTCTCCATCCTCTGTACAGCCCCATATTCCTGCTCTCCATCCTCTACAGCCCCATATTCCTGCTCTCCATCCTCTGTACAGCCCCATATTCCTGCTCTCCATCCTCTACAGCCCCATATTCCTGCTCTCCATCCTCTACAGCCCCATATTCCTGCTCTCCATCCTCTACAGCCTCATATTCCTGCTCTCCATCCTCTGTACAGCCCCAAATTCCTGCTCTCCATCCTCTACAGCCCCATATTCCTGCTCTCCATCCTCTACAGCCCCATATTCCTGCTTTCAATCCTCTACAGCCCCATATTCCTGCTCTCCATCCTCTACAGCCTCATATTCCTGCTCTCCATCCTCTACAGCCTCATATTCCTGCTCTCCATCCTCTACAGCCCCATATTCCTGCTCTCCATCCTCTACAGCCTCATATTCCTGCTCTCCATCCTCTACAGCCTCATATTCCTGCTCTCCATCCTCTACAGCCCCATATTCCTGCTCTCCATCCTCTACAGCCTCATATTCCTGCTCTCCATCCTCTGTACAGCCTCATATTCCTGCTCTCCATCCTCTACGGCCCCATATTCCTGCTCTCCATCCTCTGTACAGCCCCATATTCCTGCTCTCCATCCTCTACAGCCTCATATTCCTGCTCTCCATCCTCTGTACAGCCCCATATTCCTGCTCTCCATCCTCTACAGCCCCATATTCCTGCTCTCCATCCTCTGTACAGCCTCATATTCCTGCTCTCTATCCTCTACAGCCCCATATTCCTGCTCTCCATCCTCTGTACAGCCCCATATTCCTGCTCTCGATCCTCTACAGCCCCATATTCCTGCTCTCCATCCTCTGTACAGCCCTATATTCGTGATCTCCATCCTCTACAGCCCCATATTCCTGCTCTCCATCATCTACAGCCTCATATTCCTGCTCTTCATCCTCTGTACAGCCCCATTTTTCCTGCTCTCCATTCTCTACAGCCCCATATTCCTGCTCTCCATCCTCTACAGCCCCATATTCCTGCTCTCAATCCTCTACAGCCCCATATTCCTGCTCTCCATCCTCTACAGCCTCATATTCCTGCTCTCCATCCTCTAAAGCCTCATATTCCTGCTCTCCATCCTCTACAGCCCCATATTCCTGCTCTCCATCCTCTACAGCCTCATATTCCTGCTCTCAATCCTCTACAGCCCCATATTCCTGCTCTCCATCCTCTACAGCCTCATATTCCTGCTCTCCATCCTCTACAGCCTCATATTCTTGCTCCCCATCCTCTACAGCCCCATATTCCTGCTCTCCATCCTCTACAGCCTCATATTCCTGCTCTCCATCCTCTACAGCCCCATATTCCTGCTCTCCATCCTCTGTACAGCCTCATATTCCTGCTCTCCATCCTCTACGGCCCCATATTCCTGCTCTCCATCCTCTGTACAGCCCCATATTCCCGCTCTCCATCCTCTACAGCCTCATATTCCTGCTCTCCATCCTCTGTACAGCCCCATATTTCTGCTCTCCATCCTCTACAGCCCCATAATCCTGCTCTCCATCCTCTGTACAGCCTCATATTCCTGCTCTCCATCCTCTACAGCCCCATATTCCTGCTCTCCATCCTCTGTACAGCCCCATATTCCTGCTCTTGATCCTCTACAGCCTCATATTCCTGCTCTCCATCCTCTACAGCCCCATATTCCTGCTCTCCATCCTCTACAACCCCATATTCCTGCTCTCCATCCTCTGTACAACCCCATATTCCTGCTCACCATCCTCTACAGCCCCATATTCCTGCTCTCCATTCTCTACAGCCCCATATTCCTGCTCTTCATCCTCTACAGCCCCATATTCCTGCTCTCAATCCTCTACAGCCCCATATTCCTGCTCTCCATCCTCTACAGCCTCATATTCCTGCTCTCCATCCTCTACAGCCTCATATCCCTGCTCTCCATCCTCTACAGCCCCATATTCCTGCTCTCCATCCTCTACAGCCTCATATTCCTGATCTCCATCCTCTACAGCCCCATATTCCTGCTCTCCATCCTCTGTACAGCCTCATATTCCTGCTCTCCATCCTCTACGACCCCATATTCCTGCTCTCCATCCTCTGTACAGCCCCATATTCCCGCTCTCCATCCTCTACAGCCTCATATTCCTGCTCTCCATCCTCTGTACAGCCCCATATTTCTGCTCTCCATCCTCTACAGCCCCATAATCCTGCTCTCCATCCTCTGTACAGCCTCATATTCCTGCTCTCCATCCTCTACAGCCCCATATTCCTGCTCTCCATCCTCTGTACAGCCCCATATTCCTGCTCTTGATCCTCTACAGCCTCATATTCCTGCTCTCCATCCTCTACAGCCCCATATTCCTGCTCTCCATCCTCTACAACCCCATATTCCTGCATCCATCATCTGTACAACCCCATATTCCTGCTCACCATCCTCTACAGCCCCATATTCCTGCTCTCCATCTTCTGTACAGCCCCATATTCCTGCTCTCCATCCTCTGTACAGCCCCATATTACTGCTCTCCATCCTCTACAGTCCCATATTCCTGCTCTCCATCCTCTGTACAGCACCATATTCCTGCTCTCCATCCTCTGTACAGCCCCATGTTCCTGCTCTCCATCCTCTACAGCCTCATATTCCTGCTCTCCATCCTCTACAGCCCCATATTCCTGCTCTCCATCCTCTACAGCCCCATATTCCTGCTCTCCATCCTCTACAGCCTCATATTCCTGCTCTCCATCCTCTACAGCCCCATATTCCTGCTCTCCATCCTCTGTACAGCCCCATATTCCTGATCTCCATCCTCTATACAGCCCCATATTCCTGCTCTCCATCCTCTACAGCCTCATATTCCTGCTCTCCATCCTCTACAGCCCCATATTCCTGCTCTCCATCCTCTGTACAGCCCCATATTCCTGATCTCCATCCTCTGTACAGCCCCATATTCCTGCTCTCCATCCTCTACAGCCCCATATTCCTGCTCTCCATCCTCTACAGCCCCATATTCCTGCTCTCCATCCTCTACAGCCCCATATTCCTGCTCTCCATCCTCTACAGCCTCATATTCCTGCTCTCAATCCTCTACAGCCTCATATTCCTGCTCTCCATCCTCTACAGCCCCATATTCCTGCTCTCCATCCTTTGTACAGCCCCATATTCCTGCTCTCCATCCTCCGTACAGCCCCATATTCCTGCTCTCCATCCTCTACAGCCCCATATTCCTGCTCTCCATCCTTTGTACAGCCCCATATTCCTGCTCTCCATCCGCTATACAGCCCCATATTCCTGCTCTCCATCCTCTGTACAGCCCCATATTCCTGCTCCCCATCCTCTACAGCCCCATATTCCTGCTCTCCAGCCTCTACAGCCCCATATTCCTGCTCTCCATCCTCTACAGCCCCAAATTCCTGCTCTCCATCCTCTACAGCCTCATATTTCTGCTCTCCATCCTCTGTACAGCCCCATATTCCTGCTCTCCATCCTCTACAGCCCCATATTCCAGCTCTCCATCCTCTGTACAGCCCCATATTCCTGCTCTCCATCCTCTATACAGCCCCATATTCCTGCTCTCCATCCTCTGTACAGCCCCATATTCCTGCTCCCCATCCTCTACAGCCCCATATTTCTGTTCTCCAGCCTCTACAGCCCCATATTCCTGCTCTCCATCCTCTACAGCCCCATATTCCTGCTCTCCATCCTCTACAGCCCCATATTCCTTCCCTCCATCCTCTACAGCCTCATATTCCTGCTCTCCATCCTCTGTACAGCCCCATATTCCTGATCTCCATCCTCTACAGCCCCATATTCCTGCTCTCCATCCTCTACAGCCCCATATTCCTGCTCTCCATCCTCTACAGCCCCATATTCCTGCTCTCCATCCTCTACAGCCTCATATTCCTGCTCTCCATCCTCTACAGCCTCATATTCCTGCTCTCCATCCTCTGTACAGCCCCATATTCCTGATCTCCATCCTCTACAGCCCCATATTCCTGCTCTCCATCCTCTACAGCCCCATATTCCTGCTCTCCATCCTCTACAGCCTCATATTCCTGCTCTCCATCCTCTACAGCCTCATATTCCTGCTCTCCATCCTCTACAGCCCCATATTCCTGCTCTCCATCCTCTGTACAGCCCCATATTCCTGCTCTCCATCCTCTGTACAGCCCCATATTCCTGCTCTCCATCCTCTATACAGCCCCATATTCCTGCTCTCCATCCTCTGTACAGCCCCATATTCCTGCTCCCCATCCTCTACAGCCCCATATTCCTGCTCTCCAGCCTCTACAGCCCCATATTCCTGCTCTCCATCCTCTACAGCCCCATATTCCTGCTCTCCATCCTCTACAGCCCCATATTCCTGCTCTCCATCCTCTACAGCCTCATATTCCTGCTCTCCATCCTCTGTACAGCCCCATATTCCTGATCTCCATCCTCTACAGCCCCATATTCCTGCTCTCCATCCTCTACAGCCCCATATTCCTGCTCTCCATCCTCTACAGCCCCATATTCCCGCTCTCCATCCTCTACAGCCCCATATTCCTGCTCTCCATCCTCTACAGCCTCATATTCCTGCTCTCCATCCTCTACAGCCTCATATTCCTGCTCTCCATCCTCTACAGCCCCATATTCCTGCTCTCCATCCTCTGTACAGCCCCATATTCCTGCTCTCCATCCTCTACAGCCCCATATTCCTGCTCTCCATCCTCTACAGCCCCATATTCCTGCTCTCCATCCTCTGTACAGCCCCATATTCCTGCTCTCCATCCTCTATACAGCCCCATATTCCTGCTCTCCATCCTCTGTACAGCCTCATATTCCTGCTCCCCATCCTCTACAGCCCCATATTCCTGCTCTCCAGCCTCTACAGCCCCATATTCCTGCTCTCCATCCTCTACAGCCCCATATTCCTGCTCTCCATCCTCTACAGCTCCATATTCCTGCTCTCCATCCTCTACAGCCTCATATTCCTGCTCTCCATCCTCTGTACAGCCCCATATTCCTGATTTCCATCCTCTACAGCCCCATATTCCTGCTCTCCATCCTCTACAGCCCCATATTTCTGCTCTTTATCCTCTACAGCCCCATATTCCTGCTCTCCATCCTCTACAGCCTCATATTCTTGCTCTCCATCCTCTACAGCCTCATATTCCTGCTCTCCATCCTCTACAGCCCCATATTCCTGCTCTCCATCCTCTGTACAGCCCCATATTCATGCTCCCCATCCTCTGTACAGCCCCATATTCCTGCTCTCCATCCTCTGTACAGCCCCATATTCCCCATCCTCTACAGCCCCATATTCCTGCTCTCCAGCCTCTTTACAGCCCCATATTCCTGCTCTCCATCCTCTACAGCCTCATATTCCTGCTCTCCATCCTCTACAGCCCCATATTCCTGCTCTCCATCCTCTGTACAGCCCCATATTCCTGCTCTCCATCCTCTACAGCCTCATATTCCTGCTCTCCATCCTCTACAGCCTCATATTCCTGCTCTCTATCCTCTGTACAGCCCCATATTCCTGATCTCCATCCTCTACAGCCCCATATTCCTGCTCTCCATCCTCTACAGCCCCATATTCCTGCTCTCCATCCTCTACAGCCTCATATTCCTGCTCTCCATCCTCTACAGCCTCATATTCCTGCTCTCCATCCTCTACAGCCCCATATTCCTGCTCTCCATCCTCTGTACAGGCCCATATTCCTGCTCTCCATCCTCTGTACAGGCCCATATTCCTGCTCTCCATCCTCTGTACAGCCCCATATTCCTGCTCTCCATCCTCTATACAGCCCCATATTCCTGCTCTCCATCCTCTGTACAGCCCCATATTCCTGTTCCCCATCCTCTACAGCTCCATATTCCTGCTCTCCAGCCTCTACAGCCCCATATTCCTGCTCTCCATCCTCTACAGCCCCATATTCCTGCTCTCCATCCTCTACAGCCCCATATTCCTGCTCTCCATCCTCTACAGCCTCATATTCCTGCTCTCCATCCTCTGTACAGCCCCATATTCCTGATCTCCATCCTCTACAGCCCCATATTCCTGCTCTCCATCCTCTACAGCCCCATATTCCTGCTCTCCATCCTCTACAGCCCCATATTCCCGCTCTCCATCCTCTACAGCCCCATATTCCTGCTCTCCATCCTCTACAGCCTCATATTCCTGCTCTCCATCCTCTACAGCCTCATATTCCTGCTCTCCATCCTCTACAGCCCCATATTCCTGCTCTCCAGCCTCTTTACAGCCCCATATTCCTGCTCTCCATCCTCTACAGCCTCATATTCCTGCTCTCCATCCTCTACAGCCCCATATTCCTGCTCTCCATCCTCTGTACAGCCCCATATTCCTGCTCTCCATCCTCTACAGCCTCATATTCCTGCTCTCCATCCTCTACAGCCTCATATTCCTGCTCTCCATCCTCTGTACAGCCCCATATTCCTGATCTCCATCCTCTACAGCCCCATATTCCTGCTCTCCATCCTCTACAGCCCCATATTCCTGCTCTCCATCCTCTACAGCCTCATATTCCTGCTCTCCATCCTCTACAGCCTCATATTCCTGCTCTCCATCCTCTACAGCCCCATATTCCTGCTCTCCATCCTCTGTACAGCCCCATATTCCTGCTCTCCATCCTCTGTACAGGCCCATATTCCTGCTCTCCATCCTCTGTACAGCCCCATATTCCTGCTCTCCATCCTCTATACAGCCTTATATTCCTGCTCTCCATCCTCTGTACAGCCCCATATTCCTGTTCCCCATCCTCTACAGCTCCATATTCCTGCTCTCCAGCCTCTACAGCCCCATATTCCTGCTCTCCATCCTCTACAGCCCCATATTCCTGCTCTCCATCCTCTACAGCCCCATATTCCTGCTCTCCATCCTCTACAGCCTCATATTCCTGCTCTCCATCCTCTGTACAGCCCCATATTCCTGATCTCCATCCTCTACAGCCCCATATTCCTGCTCTCCATCCTCTACAGCCCCATATTCCTGCTCTCCATCCTCTACAGCCCCATATTCCCGCTCTCCATCCTCTACAGCCCCATATTCCTGCTCTCCATCCTCTACAGCCTCATATTCCTGCTCTCCATCCTCTACAGCCTCATATTCCTGCTCTCCATCCTCTACAGCCCCATATTCCTGCTCTCCATCCTCTGTACAGCCCCATATTCCTGCTCTCCATCCTCTACAGCCCCATATTCCTGCTCTCCATCCTCTGTACAGCCCCATATTCCTGCTCTCCATCCTCTGTACAGCCCCATATTCCTGCTCTCCATCCTCTATACAGCCCCATATTCCTGCTCTCCATCCTCTGTACAGCCCCATCTTCCTGCTCCCCATCCTCTACAGCCCCATATTCCTGCTCTCCAGCCTCTACAGCCCCATATTCCTGCTCTCCATCCTCTACAGCCCCATATTCCTGCTCTCCATCCTCTACAGCCCCATATTCCTGCTCTCCATCCTCTACAGCCTCATATTCCTGCTCTCCATCCTCTGTACAGCCCCATATTCCTGATTTCCATCCTCTACAGCCCCATATTCCTGCTCCCCATCCTCTACAGCCCCATATTCCTGCTCTCCATCCTCTACAGCCCCATATTCCTGCTCTCCATCCTCTACAGCCTCATATTCTTGCTCTCCATCCTCTACAGCCTCATATTCCTGCTCTCCATCCTCTACAGCCCCATATTCCTGCTCTCCATCCTCTGTACAGCCCCATATTCCTGCTCTCCATCCTCTGTACAGCCCCATATTCCTGCTCTCCATCCTCTGTACAGCCCCATATTCCCCATCCTCTACAGCCCCATATTCCTACTCTCCAGCCTCTTTACAGCCCCATAATCCTGCTCTCCATCCTCTACAGCCTCATATTCCTGCTCTCCATCCTCTACAGCCCCATATTCCTGCTCTCCATCCTCTACAGCCCCATATTCCTGCTCTCCATCCTCTACAGCCTCATATTCCTGCTCTCCATCCTCTGTACAGCCCCATATTCCTGATCTCCATCCTCTACAGCCCCATATTCCTGCTCTCCATCCTCTACAGCCCCATATTCCTGCTCTCCATCCTCTACAGCCCCATATTCCTGCTCTCCATCCTCTACAGCCCCATATTCCCGCTCTCCATCCTCTACAGCCCCATATTCCTGCTCTCCATCCTCTACAGCCTCATATTCCTGCTCTCCATCCTCTACAGCCTCATATTCCTGCTCTCCATCCTCTACAGCCCCATATTCCTGCTCTCCATCCTCTGTACAGCCCCATATTCCTGCTCTCCATCCTCTACAGCCCCATATTCCTGCTCTCCATCCTCTACAGCCCCATATTCCTGCTCTCCATCCTCTGTACAGCCCCATATTCCTGCTCTCCATCCTCTATACAGCCCCATATTCCTGCTCTCCATCCTCTGTACAGCCCCATATTCCTGCTCCCCATCCTCTACAGCCCCATATTCCTGCTCTCCATCCTCTACAGCCCCATATTCCTGCTCTCCATCCTCTACAGCCCCATATTCCTGCTCTCCATCCTCTACAGCCTCATATTCCTGCTCTCCATCCTCTGTACAGCCCCATATTCCTGATTTCCATCCTCTACAGCCCCATATTCCTGCTCCCCATCCTCTACAGCCCCATATTCCTGCTCTCCATCCTCTACAGCCCCATATTCCTGCTCTCCATCCTCTACAGCCTCATATTCTTGCTCTCCATCCTCTACAGCCTCATATTCCTGCTCTCCATCCTCTACAGCCCCATATTCCTGCTCTCCATCCTCTGTACAGAGCCATATTCCTGCTCTCCATCCTCTGTACAGCCCCATATTCCTGCTCTCCATCCTCTGTACAGCCCCATATTCCCCATCCTCTACAGCCCCATATTCCTACTCTCCAGCCTCTTTACAGCCCCATATTCCTGCTCTCCATCCTCTACAGCCTCATATTCCTACTCTCCATCCTCTACAGCCCCATATTCCTGCTCTCCATCCTCTACAGCCCCATATTCCTGCTCTCCATCCTCTACAGCCTCATATTCCTGCTCTCCATCCTCTGTACAGCCCCATATTCCTGATCTCCATCCTCTGTACAGCCCCATATTCCTGCTCTCCATCTTCTACAGCCTCATATTCCTGCTCTCCATCCTCTACAGCCTCATATTCCTGCTCTCCATCCTCTACACCCTCATATTCCTGCTCTCCATCCTCTACAGCCCCATATTCCTGCTCTCCATCCTCTGTACAGCCCCATATTCCTGCTCTCCATCCTCTGTACAGCCCCATATTCCTGCTCTCCATCCTCTACAGCCCCATATTCCTGCTCTCCATCCTCTGTACAGCCCCATATTCCTGCTCTCCATCCTCTATACAGCCCCATATTCCTGCTCTCCATCCTCTGTACAGCCCCATATTCCTGCTCCACATCCTCTACAGCCCCATATTCCTGCTCTCCAGCCTCTACAGCCCCATATTCCTGCTCTCCATCCTCTACAGCCCCATATTCCTGCTCTCCATCCTCTATACAGCCCCATATTCCTGCTCTCCATCCTCTGTACAGCCCCATATTCCTGCTCTCCAGCCTCTGTACAGCCCCATATTCCTGCTCTTCATCCTCTATACAGCCCCATATTCCTGCTCTCCATCCTCTATACAGCCCCATATTCCTGCTCTCCATCCTCTGTACAGCCCCATATTCCTGCTCTCCATCCTCTACAGCCCCATATTCCTGCTCTCCATCTTCTACAGCCCCATATTCCTGCTCTCCATCCTCTACAGCCTCATATTCCTGCTCTCCATCCTCTACAGCCTCATATTCCTGCTCTCCATCCTCTACAGCCCCATATTCCTGCTCTCCATCCTCTGTACAGTCCCATATTCCTGCTCTCCATCCTCTGTACAGCCCCATATTCCTGGTCTCCATCCTCTACAGCCCCATATTCCTGCTCTCCATCCTCTGTACAGCCCCATATTCCTGCTCTCCATCCTCTATACAGCCCCATATTCCTGCTCTCCATCCTCTGTACAGCCCCATATTCCTGCTCCACATCCTCTACAGCCCCATATTCCTGCTCTCCAGCCTCTACAGCCCCATATTCCTGCTCTCCATCCTCTACAGCCCCATATTCCTGCTCTCCATCCTCTACAGCCCCATATTCCTGCTCTCCATCCTCTACAGCCTCATATTCCTGCTCTCCATCCTCTGTACAGCCCCATATTCCTGTTCTCCATCCTCTACAGCCCCATATTCCTGCTCTCCATCCTCTACAGCCCCGTATTCCTGCTCTCCATCCTCTACAGCCTCATATTCCTGCTCTCCATCCTCTACAGCCTCATATTCCTGCTCTCCATCCTCTACAGCCCCATATTCCTGCTCTCCATCCTCTGTACAGCCCCATATTCCTGCTCTCCATCCTCTGTACAGCCCCATATTCCTGCTCTCCATCCTCTACAGCCCCATATTCCTGCTCTCCATCCTCTGTACAGCCCCATATTCCTGCTCTCCATCCTTTATACAGCCCCATATTCCTGCTCTCCATCCTCTGTACAGCCCCATATTCCTGCTCCCCATCCTCTACAGCCCCATATTCCTGCTCTCCAGCCTCTACAGCCCCAAATTCCTGCTCTCCATCCTCTACAGCCCCATATTCCTGCTCTCCATCCTCTACAGCCCCAAATTCCTGCTCTCCATCCTCTACAGCCTCATATTTCTGCTCTCCATCCTCTGTACAGCCCCATATTCCTGATCTCTATCCCCTACAGCCCCATATTCCTGCTCTCCATCCTCTACAGCCCCATATTCCTGCTCTCCATCCTCTACAGCCCCATATTCCTGCTCTCCATCCTCTACAGCCCCATATTCCTGCTTTCCATCCTCTACAGCCTCATATTCCTGCTCTCAATCCTCTACAGCCTCATATTCCTGCTCTCCATCGTCTACAGCCCCATATTCCTGCTCTCCATCCTCTGTACAGCACCATATTCCTGCTCTCCATCCTCTACAGCCCCATATTCCTGCTCTCCATCCTCTGTACAGCCCCATATTCCTGCTCTCCATCCTCTATACAGCCCCATATTCCTGCTCTCCATCCTCTGTACAGCCCCATATTCCTGCTCCCCATCCTCTACAGCCCCATATTTCTGCTCTCCATCCTCTGTACAGCCCCATATTCCTGCTCTCCATCCTCTATACAGCCCCATATTCCTGCTCTCCATCCTCTGTACAGCCCCATATTCCTGCTCTCCAGCCTCTGTACAGCCCCATATTCCTGCTCTCCAGCCTCTGTACAGCCCCATATTCCTGCTCTCCATCCTCTATACAGCCCCATATTCCTGCTCTCCATCCTCTATACAGCCCCATATTCCTGCTCTCCATCCTCTGTACAGCCCCATATTCCTGCTCTCCATCCTCTACAGCCCCATATTCCTGCTCTCCATCCTCTACAGCCCCATATTCCTGCTCTCCATCCTCTGTACAGCCCCATATTCCTGCTCTACAGCTTCTGTACAGCCCCATATTCCTGCTCTCCATCCTCTACAGCCCCATATTCCTGCTCTCCATCCTCTACAGCCCCATATTCCTGCTCTTCATCCTCTGTACAGCCTCATATTCCTGCTCTCCATCCTCTGTACAGCCCCATATTCCTGCTCTCCATCCTCTGTACAGCCTCATATTCCTGCTCTCCATCCTCTGTACAGCCCCATATTTCTGCTCTCCATCCTCTGTACAGCCCCAGATTCCTGCTCTCCATCCTCTACAGCCCCATATTCCTGCTCTCCATCCTCTGTACAGCCTCATATTCCTGCTCTCCAGCCTCTGTACAGCCCCATATTCCTGCTCTCCATCCTCTGTACAGCCCCATATTTCTGCTCTCCATCCTCTGTACAGCCCCATATTCCTGCTCTCCATCCTCTGTACAGCACCATATTTCTGCTCTCCATCCTCTGTACAGCCCCATATTCCTGCTCTCCATCCTCTACAGCCCCATATTCCTGCTCTCCATCCTCTGTACAGCCTCATATTCCTGCTCTCCATCCTCTGTACAGCCCCATATTCCTGCTCTCCATCCTCTGTACAGCCTCATATTCCTGCTCTCCAGCCTCTGTACAGCCTCATATTCCTGCTCTCCATCCTCTGTACAGCCCCATATTCCTGCTCTCCATCCTCTGTACAGCCTCATATTCCTGCTCTCCATCCTCTGTACAGCCCCATATTTCTGCTCTCCATCTTCTGTACAGCCCCAGATTCCTGCTCTCCATCCTCTACAGCCCCATATTCCTGCTCTCCATCCTCTGTACAGCCTCATATTCCTGCTCTCCATCCTCTGTACAGCCCCATATTCCTGCTCTCCATCCTCTGTACAGCCCCATATTCCTGCTCTCCATCCTCTACGGCCCCATATTCCTGCTCTCCAGCCTCTATACAGCCCCATATTCCTGCTCTCCATCCTCTGTACAGCCTCATATTCCTGCTCTCCATCCTCTGTACAGCCCCATATTTCTGCTCTCCATCCTCTGTACAGCCCCATATTCCTGCTCTCCATCCTCTGTACAGCCCCATATTCCTGCTCTCCATCCTCTGTACAGCCTCATATTCCTGCTCTCCAGCCTCTGTACAGCCCCATATTCCTGCTCTCCATCCTCTGTACAGCCCCATATTCCTGCTCTCCATCCTCTACAGCCCCATATTCCTGCTCTCCATCCTCTGTACAGTCCCCTACTCCTGCTCTCCATCCTCTGTACAGCCTCATATTCCTGCTCTCCATCCTCTGTACAGCCCCATATTCCTGCTCTACAGCTTCTGTACAGCCCCATATTCCTGCTCTCCATCCTCTACAGCCCCATATTCCTGCTCTCCATCCTCTACAGCCCCATATTCCTGCTCTCCATCCTCTGTACAGCCCCATATTCCTGCTCTCCATCCTCTGTACAGCCCCATATTCCTGCTCTCCATCCTCTTTACAGCCTCATATTCCTGCTCTCCATCCTCTACAGCCCCATATTCCTGCTCTCCATCCTCTGTACAGCCCCATATTCCTGCTCTCCATCCTTTACAGCCTCATATTCCTGCTCTCCATCCTCTGTACAGCCCCATATTCCTGCTCTCCATCCTCTGTACAGCCCCATATTCCTGCTCTCCATCCTCTGTACAGCCTCATATTCCTGCTCTCCATCCTCTGTACAGTCTCATATTCCTGCTCTCCATCCTCTACAGCCCCATATTCCTGCTCTCCATCCTCTATACAGCCCCATATTCCTGCTCTCCATCCTCTGTACAGCCCCATATTCCTGCTCTACAGCTTCTGTACAGCCCCATATTCCTGCTCTCCATCCTCTACAGCCCCATATTCCTGCTCTCCATCCTCTGTACAGCCCCATATTCCTGCTCTCCATCCTCTGTACAGCCCGATATTCATGCTCTACAGCTTCTGTACAGCCCCATATTCCTGCTCTCCATCCTCTACAGCCCCATATTCCTGCTCTCCATCCTCTGTACAGCCCGATATTCCTGCTCTCCATCCTCTGTACAGCCTCATATTCCTGCTCTCCATCCTCTGTACAGCCCCATATTCCTGCTCTCCATCCTCTGTACAGCCCGATATTCCTGCTCTCCATCCTCTGTACAGCCTCATATTCCTGCTCTCCATCCTCTGTACAGCCTCATATTCCTGTTCTCCATCCTCTGTCCAGCCCCATATTCCTGCTCTCCATCCTCTGTACAGCCTCATATTCCTGCTCTCCATCCTCTGTACAGCCCCATATTCCTGCTCTCCATCCTCTGTACAGCCCCATATTCCTGCTCTCCATCCTCTGTACAGCCCCATATTCCTGCTCTACAGCTTCTGTACAGCCCCATATTCCTGCTCTCCATCCTCTACAGCCCCATATTCCTGCTCTCCATCCTCTGTACAGCCCCATATTCCTGCTCTACAGCTTCTGTACAGCCTCATATTCCTGCTCTCCATCCTCTACAGCCCCATATTCCTGCTCTCCATCCTCTGTACAGCCCCATATTCCTGCTCTCCATCCTCTGTACAGCCCAATATTCCTGCTCTCCATCCTCTGTACAGCCCCATATTCCTGCTCTACAGCTTCTGTACAGCCCCATATTCCTGCTCTCCATCCTCTACA
Organism: Anomaloglossus baeobatrachus; assembly: GCF_048569485.1. Classification (NCBI taxonomy): domain Eukaryota; kingdom Metazoa; phylum Chordata; class Amphibia; order Anura; family Aromobatidae; genus Anomaloglossus; species Anomaloglossus baeobatrachus. Next base: position 18,613 of record NW_027443800.1, on the reverse strand, counting down.
GCCCCATATTCCTGCTCTCCATCCTCTACAGCCCCATATTCCTGCTCTCCATCCTCTACAGCCCCATATTCCTGCTCTCCATCCTCTGTACAGCCCCATATTCCTGCTGTCCATCCTCTGTACAGCCCCATATTCCTGCTCTCCATCCTCTACAGCCCCATATTCCTGCTCTCCATCCTCTGTACAGCCCCATATTCCTGCTCTCCATCCTCTATACAGCCCCATATTCCTGCTCTCCATCCTCTGTACAGCCCCATATTCCTGCTCCACATCCTCTACAGCCCCATATTCCTGCTCTCCAGCCTCTACAGCCCCATATTCCTGCTCTCCATCCTCTACAGCCCCATATTCCTTCTCTCCATCCTCTACAGCCCCATATTCCTGCTCTCCATCTTCTACAGCCTCATATTCCTGCTCTCCATCCTCTGTACAGCCCCATATTCCTGATCTCCATCCTCTACAGCCCCATATTCCTGCTCTCCATCCTCTACAGCCCCATATTCCTGCTCTCCATCCTCTACAGCCTCATATTCCTGCTCTCCATCCTCTACAGCCTCATATTCCTGCTCTCCATCCTCTACAGCCCCATATTCCTGCTCTCCATCCTCTGTACAGCCCCATATTCCTGCTCTCCATCCTCTGTACAGCCCCATATTCCTGCTCTCCATCCTCTACAGCCCCATATTCCTGCTCTCCATCCTCTGTACAGCCCCATATTCCTGCTCTCCATCCTTTATACAGCCCCATATTCCTGCTCTCCATCCTCTGTACAGCCCCATATTCCTGCTCTCCAGCCTCTGTACAGCCCCATATTCCTGCACTCCATCCTCTGTACAGCCCCATATTCCTGCTCTCCATCCTCTGTACAGCCTCATATTCCTGCTCTCCATCCTCTGTACAGCCCCATATTCCTGCTCTCCAGCCTCTGTACAGCCCCATATTCCTGCTCTCCATCCTCTATACAGCCCCATATTCCTGCTCTCCATCCTCTATACAGCCCCATATTCCTGCTCTCCATCCTCTGTACAGCCCCATATTCCTGCTCTCCATCCTCTACAGCCCCATATTCCTGCTCTCCATCCTCTGTACAGCCCCATATTCCTGCTCTCCAGCCTCTGTACAGCCCCATATTCCTGCTCTCCATCCTCTATACAGCCCCATATTCCTGCTCTCCATCCTCTATACAGCCCCATATTCCTGCTCTCCATCCTCTGTACAGCCCCATATTCCTGCTCTCCATCCTCTACAGCCCCATATTCCTGCTCTCCATCCTCTACAGCCCCATAGTCCTGCTCTCCATCCTCTGTACAGCCCCATATTCCTGCTCTACAGCTTCTGTACAGCCCCATATTCCTGCTCTCCATCCTCTACAGCCCCATATTCCTGCTCTCCATCCTCTACAGCCTCATATTCCTGCTCTTCATCCTCTGTACAGCCTCATATTCCTGCTCTCCATCCTCTGTACAGCCCCATATTCCTGCTCTCCATCCTCTGTACAGCCTCATATTCCTGCTCTCCATCCTCTGTACAGCCCCATATTTCTGCTCTCCATCCTCTGTACAGCCCCATATTCCTGCTCTACATCCTCTGTACAGCCTCATATTCCTGCTCTCCATCCTCTGTACAGCCCCATATTCCTGCTCTCCATCCTCTGTACAGCCCCATATTCCTGCTCTCCATCCTCTGTACAGCCCCATATTCCTGCTCTCCATCCTCTGTACAGCCTCATATTCCTGCTCTCCAGCCTCTGTACAGCCCCATATTCCTGCTCTCCATCCTCTATAGCCTCATATTCCTGCTCTCCATCCTCTACAGCCTCATATTCCTGCTCTCCATCCTCTGTACAGCCCCATATTCCTGCTCTCCATCCTCTACAGCCCCATATTCCTGCTCTCCATCCTCTGTACAGTCCCCTACTCCTGCTCTCCATCCTCTGTACAGCCTCATATTCCTGCTCTCCATCCTCTGTACAGCCCCATATTCCTGCTCTACAGCTTCTGTACAGCCCCATATTCCTGCTCTCCATCCTCTACAGCCCCATATTCCTGCTCTCCATCCTCTACAGCCCCATATTCCTGCTCTCCATCCTCTGTACAGCCCCATATTCCTGCTCTCCATCCTCTGTACAGCCCCATATTCCTGCTCTCCATCCTCTTTACAGCCTCATATTCCTGCTCTCCATCCTCTACAGCCCCATATTCCTGCTCTCCATCTTCTGTACAGCCCCATATTCCTGCTCTCCATCCTTTACAGCCTCATATTCCTGCTCTCCATCCTCTGTACAGCCCCATATTCCTGCTCTCCATCCTCTGTACAGCCCCATATTCCTGCTCTCCATCCTCTGTACAGCCCCATATTCCTGCTCTCCATCCTCTGTACAGCCCCATATTCCTGCTCTCCATCCTCTACAGCCCCATATTCCTGCTCTCCATCCTCTATACAGCCCCATATTCCTGCTCTCCATCCTCTGTACAGCCCCATATTCCTGCTCCACATCCTCTACAGCCCCATATTCCTGCTCTCCAGCCTCTACAGCCCCATATTCCTGCTCTCCATCCTCTACAGCCCCATATTCCTTCTCTCCATCCTCTACAGCCCCATATTCCTGCTCTCCATCCTCTACAGCCTCATATTCCTGCTCTCCATCCTCTGTACAGCCCCATATTCCTGATCTCCATCCTCTACAGCCCCATATTCCTGCTCTCCATCCTCTACAGCCCCATATTCCTGCTCTCCATCCTCTACAGCCTCATATTCCTGCTCTCCATCCTCTACAGCCTCATATTCCTGCTCTCCATCCTCTACAGCCCCATATTCCTGCTCTCCATCCTCTGTACAGCCCCATATTCCTGCTCTCCATCCTCTGTACAGCCCCATATTCCTGCTCTCCATCCTCTACAGCCCCATATTCCTGCTCTCCATCCTCTGTACAGCCCCATATTCCTGCTCTCCATCCTTTATACAGCCCCATATTCCTGCTCTCCATCCTCTGTACAGCCCCATATTCCTGCTCTCCAGCCTCTGTACAGCCCCATATTCCTGCACTCCATCCTCTGTACAGCCCCATATTCCTGCTCTCCATCCTCTGTACAGCCTCATATTCCTGCTCTCCATCCTCTGTACAGCCCCATATTCCTGCTCTCCAGCCTCTGTACAGCCCCATATTCCTGCTCTCCATCCTCTATACAGCCCCATATTCCTGCTCTCCATCCTCTATACAGCCCCATATTCCTGCTCTCCATCCTCTGTACAGCCCCATATTCCTGCTCTCCATCCTCTACAGCCCCATATTCCTGCTCTCCATCCTCTGTACAGCCCCATATTCCTGCTCTCCAGCCTCTGTACAGCCCCATATTCCTGCTCTCCATCCTCTATACAGCCCCATATTCCTGCTCTCCATCCTCTATACAGCCCCATATTCCTGCTCTCCATCCTCTGTACAGCCCCATATTCCTGCTCTCCATCCTCTACAGCCCCATATTCCTGCTCTCCATCCTCTACAGCCCCATAGTCCTGCTCTCCATCCTCTGTACAGCCCCATATTCCTGCTCTACAGCTTCTGTACAGCCCCATATTCCTGCTCTCCATCCTCTACAGCCCCATATTCCTGCTCTCCATCCTCTACAGCCCCATATTCCTGCTCTTCATCCTCTGTACAGCCTCATATTCCTGCTCTCCATCCTCTGTACAGCCCCATATTCCTGCTCTCCATCCTCTGTACAGCCTCATATTCCTGCTCTCCATCCTCTGTACAGCCCCATATTTCTGCTCTCCATCCTCTGTACAGCCCCATATTCCTGCTCTACATCCTCTGTACAGCCTCATATTCCTGCTCTCCATCCTCTGTACAGCCCCATATTCCTGCTCTCCATCCTCTGTACAGCCCCATATTCCTGCTCTCCATCCTCTGTACAGCCCCATATTCCTGCTCTCCATCCTCTGTACAGCCTCATATTCCTGCTCTCCAGCCTCTGTACAGCCCCATATTCCTGCTCTCCATCCTCTATAGCCTCATATTCCTGCTCTCCATCCTCTACAGCCTCATATTCCTGCTCTCCATCCTCTGTACAGCCCCATATTCCTGCTCTCCATCCTCTACAGCCCCATATTCCTGCTCTCCATCCTCTGTACAGTCCCCTACTCCTGCTCTCCATCCTCTGTACAGCCTCATATTCCTGCTCTCCATCCTCTGTACAGCCCCATATTCCTGCTCTACAGCTTCTGTACAGCCCCATATTCCTGCTCTCCATCCTCTACAGCCCCATATTCCTGCTCTCCATCCTCTACAGCCCCATATTCCTGCTCTCCATCCTCTGTACAGCCCCATATTCCTGCTCTCCATCCTCTGTACAGCCCCATATTCCTGCTCTCCATCCTCTTTACAGCCTCATATTCCTGCTCTCCATCCTCTACAGCCCCATATTCCTGCTCTCCATCTTCTGTACAGCCCCATATTCCTGCTCTCCATCCTTTACAGCCTCATATTCCTGCTCTCCATCCTCTGTACAGCCCCATATTCCTGCTCTCCATCCTCTGTACAGCCCCATATTCCTGCTCTCCATCCTCTGTACAGCCTCATATTCCTGCTCTCCATCCTCTGTACAGTCTCATATTCCTGCTCTCCATCCTCTACAGCCCCATATTCCTGCTCTCCATCCTCTATACAGCCCCATATTCCTGCTCTCCATCCTCTGTACAGCCCCATATTCCTGCTCTACAGCTTCTGTACAGCCCCATATTCCTGCTCTCCATCCTCTACAGCCCCATATTCCTGCTCTCCATCCTCTGTACAGCCCCATATTCCTGCTCTCCATCCTCTGTACAGCCCGATATTCCTGCTCTACAGCTTCTGTACAGCCCCATATTCCTGCTCTCCATCCTCTACAGCCCCATATTCCTGCTCTCCATCCTCTGTACAGCCCGATATTCCTGCTCTCCATCCTCTGTACAGCCTCATATTCCTGCTCTCCATCCTCTGTACAGCCCCATATTCCTGCTCTCCATCCTCTGTACAGCCCCATATTCCTGCTCTCCATCCTCTGTACAGCCCGATATTCCTGCTCTCCATCCTCTGTACAGCCTCATATTCCTGCTCTCCATCCTCTGTACAGCCTCATATTCCTGCTCTCCATCCTCTGTCCAGCCCCATATTCCTGCTCTCCATCCTCTGTACAGCCTCATATTCCTGCTCTCCATCCTCTGTACAGCCCCATATTCCTGCTCTCCATCCTCTGTACAGCCCCATATTCCTGCTCTCCATCCTCTGTACAGCCCCATATTCCTGCTCTCCATCCTCTGTACAGCCTCATATTCCTGCTTTCCATCCTCTACAGCCCCATATTCCTGCTCTCCATCCTCTACAGCCCCATATTCCTGCTCTCTATCCTCTGTACAGCCCCATAGTCCTGCTCTCCATCCTCTGTACAGCCCCATATTCCTGCTCTACAGCTTCTGTACAGCCCCATATTCCTGCTCTCCATCCTCTACAGCCCCATATTCCTGCTCTCCATCCTCTACAGCCCCATATTCCTGCTCTCCATCCTCTACAGCCCCATATTCCTGCTCTCCATCCTCTACAGCCCCATATTCCTGCTCTCCATCCTCTGTCCAGCTCCATATTCCTGCTCTACAGCTTCTGTACAGCCCCATATTCCTGCTCTCCATCCTCTGTACAGCCCCATATTCCTGCTCTCCATCCTCTGTACAGCCCCATATTCCTGCTCTCCATCCTCTGTACAGCCCCATATTCCTGCTCTCCATCCTCTGTACAGCCTCATATTCCTGCTCTCCATCCTCTACAGCCCCATATTCCTGCTCTCCATCCTCTACAGCCCCATATTCCTGCTCTCCATCCTCTGTACAGCCCCATAGTCCTGCTCTCCATCCTCTGTACAGTACAGCCCCATATTCCTGCTCTACAGCTTCTGTACAGCCCCATATTCCTGCTCTCCATCCTCTACAGCCCCATATTCCTGCTCTCCATCCTCTACAGCCTCATATTCCTGCTCTCCATCCTCTGTACAGCCCCATATTCCTGCTCTCCATCCTCTGTACAGCCTCATATTCCTGCTCTCCATCCTCTACAGCCTCATATTCCTGCTCTCCATCCTCTACAGCCCCATATTCCTGCTCTCCATCCTCTACAGCCCCATATTCCTGCTCTCCATCCTCTACAGCCCCATATTCCTGCTCTCCATCCTCTGTACAGCCTCATATTCCTGCTCTCCATCCTCTGTACAGCCTCATATTCCTGCTCTCCATCCTCTACAGCCTCATATTCCTGCTCTCCATCCTCTACAGCCCCATATTCCTGCTCTCCATCCTCTACAGCCCCATATTCCTGCTCTCCATCCTCTACAGCCCCATATTCCTGCTCTCCATCCTCTACAGCCCCATATTCCTGCTCTCCATCCTCTGTACAGCCCCATATTCCTGCTCTCCATCCTCTGTACAGCCTCATATTCCTGCTTTCCATCCTCTACAGCCCCATATTCCTGCTCTCCATCCTCTACAGCCCCATATTCCTGCTCTCTATCCTCTGTACAGCCCCATAGTCCTGCTCTCCATCCTCTGTACAGCCCCATATTCCTGCTCTACAGCTTCTGTACAGCCCCATATTCCTGCTCTCCATCCTCTACAGCCCCATATTCCTGCTCTCCATCCTCTACAGCCCCATATTCCTGCTCTCCATCCTCTACAGCCCCATATTCCTGCTCTCCATCCTCTACAGCCCCATATTCCTGCTCTCCATCCTCTGTCCAGCTCCATATTCCTGCTCTACAGCTTCTGTACAGCCCCATATTCCTGCTCTCCATCCTCTGTACAGCCCCATATTCCTGCTCTCCATCCTCTGTACAGCCCCATATTCCTGCTCTCCATCCTCTGTACAGCCCCATATTCCTGCTCTCCATCCTCTGTACAGCCTCATATTCCTGCTCTCCATCCTCTACAGCCCCATATTCCTGCTCTCCATCCTCTACAGCCCCATATTCCTGCTCTCCATCCTCTGTACAGCCCCATAGTCCTGCTCTCCATCCTCTGTACAGCCCCATATTCCTGCTCTACAGCTTCTGTACAGCCCCATATTCCTGCTCTCCATCCTCTACAGCCCCATATTCCTGCTCTCCATCCTCTACAGCCTCATATTCCTGCTCTCCATCCTCTGTACAGCCTCATATTCCTGCTCTCCATCCTCTGTACAGCCTCATATTCCTGCTCTCCATCCTCTACAGCCTCATATTCCTGCTCTCCATCCTCTACAGCCCCATATTCCTGCTCTCCATCCTCTACAGCCCCATATTCCTGCTCTCCATCCTCTACAGCCCCATATTCCTGCTCTCCATCCTCTACAGCCCCATATTCCTGCTCTCCATCCTCTACAGCCCCATATTCCTGCTCTCCACCCTCTGTACAGCCCCATATTCCTGCTCTCCATCCTCTACAGCCCCATATTCCTGCTCTCCATCCTCTACAGCCCCATATTCCTGCTCTCCATCCCCTGACCTGCCCCCTATTCACATCACCTATCCCAGAAAAGAATCCTGTGGGTCCAGGATCTCGCTGCCCCCTGGCCGTGGTACCTTTCTCTCCAGCTGTGATAATGCAGCACATGGCGGCTCGTACTCCAGAGGGATTGAGAGATTCATCCACGATTTCTGAGGTAAATCCTCCCTCCAGCTGTTTACAAACTCTTCAATGTTCTCTGTCACCTTACCTGAAAAAAGCAGCAAAAAGGAGCAAGTGAGAATAGTCTGAGAATAGTCTGCCTCCTGCGAAAGATAGAGATAGATAGAGGGATAGATAGATAGATAATGGATAGATAGATAGATAGATAGAGGGATAGATAGAGGGATAGATAGATAGATAGATAGATAGATAGATAGATAGATAGATAGATAGACAGATAGAGGGATAGATAGATAGATAGATAGATAGATAGATAGATAGATAGATAGATAGATAGATAGAGGGATAGATAGATAGATAGATAGATAGATAGATAGATAGATAGAGGGATAGATAGAGGGATAGATAGATAGAGGGATAGATAGATAGATAGGGGGATAGATAGATAGAGGGATAGATAGATAGAGGGATAGATAGATAGATAGATAGATAGATAGATAGATAGATAGATAGATAGACGGATAGATAGATAGATAGAGGGATAGATAGATAGATAGATAGATAGATAGATAGATAGATAGATAGATAGATAGATAGATAGATAGATAGATAGAGGGATAGATAGAGGGATAGATAGATAGAGGGATAGATAGATAGAGGGATAGATAGATAGAGGGATAGATAGATAGGGGGATAGATAGATAGGGGGATAGATAGATAGATAGATAGATAGATAGATAGATAGATAGATAGATAGATAGAGGGATAGATAGAGGGATAGATAGATAGATAGATAGAGGGATAGATAGATAGAGGGATAGATAGATAGAGGGATAGATAGATAGATAGATAGATAGATAGATAGATAGATAGAGGGATAGATAGAGGGATAGATAGAGGGATAGATAGATAGATAGATAGATAGAGGGATAGATAGATAGATAGATAGATAGATAGAGGGATAGATAGATAGATAGATAGATAGAGGGATAGATAGATAGATAGATAGATAGATAGATAGATAGATAGATAGAGGGATAGATAGATAGAGGGATAGATAGAGAGATAGATAGATAGAGGGATAGATAGATAGATAGGGGGATAGATAGATAGATAGAGGGATAGATAGATAGATAGATAGATAGATAGATAGATAGATAGATAGATAGATAGATAGATAGATAGAGGGATAGATAGATAGATAGATAGATAGATAGATAGATAGATAGATAGATAGATAGAGGGATAGATAGATAGAGGGATAGATAGATAGAGGGATAGATAGATAGATAGATAGATAGAGGGATAGATAGATAGAGGGATAGATAGATAGAGGGATAGATAGATAGATAGATAGATAGATAGATAGATAGATAGATAGATAGATAGATAGATAGATAGATAGAGGGATAGATAGAGGGATAGATAGAGGGATAGATAGAGGGATAGATAGATAGATAGATAGATAGATAGATAGATAGATAGATAGATGGATAGATAGATAGATAGATAGATAGATAGATAGATAGATAGAGGGATAGATAGATAGATAGATAGATAGAGGGATAGATAGATAGAGGGATAGATAGAGAGATAGATAGATAGAGGGATAGATAGATAGATAGAGGGATAGAGGGATAGATAGATAGATAGAGGGATAGATAGATAGAGGGATAGATAGAGGGATAGATAGATAGAGGGATAGATAGAGAGATAATGGATAGATAATAGATAGATAGAGAGATAATGGATAGATAGATAGATAGATAGATAGAGGGATAGATAGATAGATAGATAGATAGATAGATAGATAGATAGGGGGATAGATAGATAGAGGGATAGATAGAGAGATAGATAGATAGAGGGATAGATAGATAGATAGATAGAGGGATAGAGGGATAGATAGATAGATAGAGGGATAGATAGATAGAGGGATAGATAGAGGGATAGATAGATAGAGGGATAGATAGAGAGATAATGGATAGATAATAGATAGATAGAGAGATAATGGATAGATAGATAGATAGATAGATAGAGGGATAGATAGATAGATAGATAGATAGATAGATAGATAGGGGGATAGATAGATAGAGAGATAATGGATAGATAGATAGATAGATCCCCACCCTGGATATGTCCCATCCACCGTTACCACAGTCCCACCGTGGATATGCCCCATCATAAGCCATGGACTTCCATAGCCCCCATCCTAGAAGTGCCCCCACAGTCCCCACCCTGGATGAGCCCCATCCATCCTTCCTACAGTCCCCACCCACCATCCCCACAGCCCCAGCCCCTAATGTACACTTGCTTTGGCAAAACTAATTTGTATTTGGTCCTGCCAATAAAGCTTATTTGATTTGATTTGATTTGATTTGATAGATAGATAGATAGAGATAATGGATAGATAGAGATATAATGGATAGATAGAGGGATAGATAGAGAGATAATGGATAGACAGATAGATAGCGAGATATAGAGATAGATAAATAGATATTGTGAGGTAGCGACCACCAATGTTGTGGATGGTTGCTGTGTGTCGCAGTGAAGGATCCCCTGCGATATTGAACTTAAGGTGTGAGTGTGGGACTTGTAGTTCCACAGAACTTGGGTTGTAATTAAGGGTTAGGTTCCCTTTAAACTATGACCGGTGTGATGGACAGGGCTGGAGAATCACAGACCTCCACCTGTGGGTGTATCCGGTTGGGTTTAAGAGACTGTTTGGTTTTAGAGACAGGAGGAGGTCTGAGAGTGCTGCACATGGAGGATGTGTGCTGGAGATCTCAGTCTGTGTGAAGACTGGAGACAGACTTCTGGAAATCAGTCCAGGTGAGGACTGTGGAAAAGACTGCAGCCTGGCTGGAGAGGGCTGTGGAAAATACTGCAGCCTGGCTGGAGAGGACTGTGGAAAATACTGCAGCCTGGCTGGAGAGGACTGTGGAAAATACTGCAGCCTGGCTGGAGAGGACTGTGGAAAAGACTGCAGCCTGGCTGGAGAGGGCTGTGGAAAAGACTGCAGCCTGGCTGGAGAGGACTGTGGAAAAGACTGCAGCCTGGCTGGAGAGGACTGTGGAAAAGACTGCAGCCTGGCTGGAGAGGACTGTGGAAAAGACTGCAGCCTGGCTGGAGAGGACTGTGGAAAAGACTGCAGCCTGGATGGAGAGGACTGTGGAAAAGACTGCAGCCTGGATGGAGAGGACTGTGGAAAAGACTGCAGCCTGGCTGGAGAGGACTGTGGAAAAGACTGCAGCCTGGCTGGAGAGGACTGTGGAAAAGACTGCAGCCTGGCTGGAGAGGACTGTGGAAAATACTGCAGCCTGGCTGGAGAGGACTGTGGAAAAGACTGCAGCCTGGATGGAGAGGACTGTGGAAAAGACTGCAGCCTGGCTGGAGAGGACTGTGGAAAAGACTGCAGCCTGGATGGAGAGGACTGTGGAAAAGACTGCAGCCTGGCTGGAGAGGACTGTGGAAAAGACTGCAGCCTGGCTGGAGAGGACTGTGGAAAAGACTGCAGCCTGGCTGGAGAGGACTGTGGAAAAGACTGCAGCCTGGCTGGAGAGGACTGTGGAAAAGACTGCAGCCTGGCTGGAGAGGGCTGTGGAAAATACTGCAGCCTGGCTGGAGAGGACTGTGGAAAATACTGCAGCCTGGCTGGAGAGGACTGTGGAAAAGACTGCAGCCTGGCTGGAGAGGACTGTGGAAAAGACTGCAGCCTGGCTGGAGAGGACTGTGGAAAAGACTGCAGCCTGGATGGAGAGGACTGTGGAAAAGACTGCAGCCTGGCTGGAGAGGACTGTGGAAAATACTGCAGCCTGGCTGGAGAGGACTGTGGAAAAGACTGCAGCCTGGCTGGAGAGGACTGTGGAAAAGACTGCAGCCTGGCTGGAGAGGACTGTGGAAAAGACTGCAGCCTGGCTGGAGAGGACTGTGGAAAAGACTGCAGCCTGGCTGGAGAGGACTGTGGAAAAGACTGCAGCCTGGATGGAGAGGACTGTGGAAAAGACTGCAGCCTGGCTGGAGAGGACTGTGGAAAAGACTGCAGCCTGGCTGGAGAGGACTGTGGAAAAGACTGCAGCCTGGATGGAGAGGACTGTGGAAAAGACTGCAGCCTGGATGGAGAGGACTGTGGAAAAGACTGCAGCCTGGCTGGAGAGGACTGTGGAAAAGACTGCAGCCTGGCTGGAGAGGACTGTGGAAAAGACTGCAGCCTGGCTGGAGAGGACTGTGGAAAAGACTGCAGCCTGGCTGGAGAGGACTGTGGAAAAGACTGCAGCCTGGCTGGAGAGGACTGTGGAAAAGACTGCAGCCTGGCTGGAGAGGACTGTGGAAAATACTGCAGCCTGGCTGGAGAGGACTGTGGAAAAGACTGCAGCCTGGATGGAGAGGACTGTGGAAAAGACTGCAGCCTGGATGGAGAGGACTGTGGAAAAGACTGCAGCCTGGATGGAGAGGACTGTGGAAAAGACTGCAGCCTGGATGGAGAGGACTGTGGAAAAGACTGCAGCCTGGATGGAGAGGACTGTGGAAAAGACTGCAGCCTGGCTGGAGAGGACTGTGGAAAAGACTGCAGCCTGGATGGAGAGGACTGTGGAAAAGACTGCAGCCTGGCTGGAGAGGACTGTGGAAAATACTGCAGCCTGGCTGGAGAGGACTGTGGAAAAGACTGCAGCCTGGATGGAGAGGACTGTGGAAAAGACTGCAGCCTGGCTGGAGAGGACTGTGGAAAAGACTGCAGCCTGGCTGGAGAGGACTGTGGAAAAGACTGCAGCCTGGCTGGAGAGGACTGTGGAAAAGACTGCAGCCTGGCTGGAGAGGACTGTGGAAAAGACTGCAGCCTGGATGGAGAGGACTGTGGAAAAGACTGCAGCCTGGCTGGAGAGGACTGTGGAAAATACTGCAGCCTGGCTGGAGAGGGCTGTGGAAAAGACTGCAGCCTGGCTGGAGAGGACTGTGGAAAAGACTGCAGCCTGGCTGGGGAGGACTGTGGAAAAGACTGCAGCCTGGCTGGAGAGGACTGTGGAAAAGACTGCAGCCTGGCTGGAGAGGACTGTGGAAAAGACTGCAGCCTGGATGGAGAGGACTGTGGAAAAGACTGCAGCCTGGCTGGAGAGGACTGTGGAAAAGACTGCAGACTGGCTGGAGAGGACTGTGGAAAAGACTGCAGCCTGGATGGAGAGGGCTGTGGAAAAGACTGCAGCCTGGATGGAGAGGGCTGTGGAAAAGACTGCAGCCTGGATGGAGAGGACTGTGGAAAAGACTGCAGCCTGGATGGAGAGGACTGTGGAAAAGACTGCAGCCTGGCTGGAGAGGACTGTGGAAAAGACTGCAGCCTGGCTGGAGAGGACTGTGGAAAAGACTGCAGCCTGGCTGGAGAGGGCTGTGGAAAAGACTGCAGCCTGGCTGGAGAGGACTGTGGAAAATACTGCAGCCTGGCTGGAGAGGACTGTGGAAAATACTGCAGCCTGGCTGGAGAGGGCTGTGGAAAAGACTGCAGCCTGGCTGGAGAGGACTGTGGAAAAGACTGCAGCCTGGCTGGAGAGGACTGTGGAAAAGACTGCAGCCTGGCTGGAGAGGACTGTGGAAAATACTGCAGCCTGGCTGGAGAGGACTGTGGAAAAGACTGCAGCCTGGCTGGAGAGGACTGTGGAAAAGACTGCAGCCTGGCTGGAGAGGACTGTGGAAAAGACTGCAGCCTGGCTGGAGAGGACTGTGGAAAAGACTGCAGCCTGGATGGAGAGGACTGTGGAAAAGACTGCAGCCTGGCTGGAGAGGACTGTGGAAAAGACTGCAGCCTGGCTGGAGAGGACTGTGGAAAAGACTGCAGCCTGGCTGGAGAGGACTGTGGAAAAGACTGCAGCCTGGCTGGAGAGGACTGTGGAAAATACTGCAGCCTGGATGGAGAGGACTGTGGAAAAGACTGCAGCCTGGCTGGAGAGGACTGTGGAAAAGACTGCAGACTGGCTGGAGAGGACTGTGGAAAATACTGCAGCCTGGCTGGAGAGGACTGTGGAAAAGACTGCAGCCTGGATGGAGAGGACTGTGGAAAAGACTGCAGCCTGGCTGGAGAGGACTGTGGAAAAGACTGCAGCCTGGCTGGAGAGGACTGTGGAAAAGACTGCAGCCTGGATGGAGAGGACTGTGGAAAATACTGCAGCCTGGATGGAGAGGACTGTGGAAAAGACTGCAGCCTGGCTGGAGAGGACTGTGGAAAAGACTGCAGCCTGGCTGGAGAGGACTGTGGAAAAGACTGCAGCCTGGCTGGAGAGGACTGTGGAAAAGACTGCAGCCTGGATGGAGAGGACTGTGGAAAAGACTGCAGCCTGGCTGGAGAGGACTGTGGAAAAGACTGCAGCCTGGATGGAGAGGACTGTGGAAAAGACTGCAGCCTGGCTGGAGAGGACTGTGGAAAAGACTGCAGCCTGGCTGGAGAGGACTGTGGAAAAGACTGCAGCCTGGCTGGAGAGGACTGTGGAAAAGACTGCAGCCTGGATGGAGAGGACTGTGGAAAAGACTGCAGCCTGGCTGGAGAGGACTGTGGAAAAGACTGCAGCCTGGATGGAGAGGACTGTGGAAAATACTGCAGCCTGGCTGGAGAGGACTGTGGAAAAGACTGCAGCCTGGCTGGAGAGGACTGTGGAAAAGACTGCAGCCTGGCTGGAGAGGACTGTGGAAAAGACTGCAGCCTGGATGGAGAGGACTGTGGAAAAGACTGCAGCCTGGCTGGAGAGGACTGTGGAAAAGACTGCAGCCTGGCTGGAGAGGACTGTGGAAAATACTGCAGCCTGGCTGGAGAGGACTGTGGAAAAGACTGCAGCCTGGATGGAGAGGACTGTGGAAAAGACTGCAGCCTGGCTGGAGAGGACTGTGGAAAAGACTGCAGCCTGGCTGGAGAGGACTGTGGAAAAGACTGCAGCCTGGATGGAGAGGACTGTGGAAAAGACTGCAGCCTGGATGGAGAGGACTGTGGAAAAGACTGCAGCCTGGCTGGAGAGGACTGTGGAAAAGACTGCAGCCTGGCTGGAGAGGACTGTGGAAAAGACTGCAGCCTGGCTGGAGAGGACTGTGGAAAATACTGCAGCCTGGCTGGAGAGGACTGTGGAAAAGACTGCAGCCTGGATGGAGAGGACTGTGGAAAAGACTGCAGCCTGGCTGGAGAGGACTGTGGAAAAGACTGCAGCCTGGCTGGAGAGGACTGTGGAAAAGACTGCAGCCTGGATGGAGAGGACTGTGGAAAAGACTGCAGCCTGGATGGAGAGGACTGTGGAAAAGACTGCAGCCTGGCTGGAGAGGACTGTGGAAAAGACTGCAGCCTGGCTGGAGAGGACTGTGGAAAAGACTGCAGCCTGGCTGGAGAGGACTGTGGAAAAGACTGCAGCCTGGATGGAGAGGACTGTGGAAAAGACTGCAGCCTGGATGGAGAGGACTGTGGAAAAGACTGCAGCCTGGCTGGAGAGGGCTGTGGAAAAGACTGCAGCCTGGCTGGAGAGGACTGTGGAAAAGACTGCAGCCTGGCTGGAGAGGACTGTGGAAAAGACTGCAGCCTGGCTGGAGAGGACTGTGGAAAAGACTGCAGCCTGGCTGGAGAGGACTGTGGAAAAGACTGCAGCCTGGCTGGAGAGGACTGTGGAAAAGACTGCAGCCTGGCTGGAGAGGACTGTGGAAAAGACTGCAGCCTGGATGGAGAGGACTGTGGAAAAGACTGCAGCCTGGATGGAGAGGACTGTGGAAAAGACTGCAGCCTGGATGGAGAGGACTGTGGAAAAGACTGCAGCCTGGCTGGAGAGGGCTGTGGAAAAGACTGCAGCCTGGCTGGAGAGGACTGTGGAAAAGACTGCAGCCTGGCTGGAGAGGACTGTGGAAAAGACTGCAGCCTGGCTGGAGAGGACTGTGGAAAAGACTGCAGCCTGGCTGGAGAGGACTGTGGAAAAGACTGCAGCCTGGCTGGAGAGGACTGTGGAAAATACTGCAGCCTGGCTGGAGAGGACTGTGGAAAAGACTGCAGCCTGGCTGGAGAGGACTGTGGAAAAGACTGCAGCCTGGATGGAGAGGACTGTGGAAAAGACTGCAGCCTGGCTGGAGAGGACTGTGGAAAAGACTGCAGCCTGGCTGGAGAGGACTGTGGAAAAGACTGCAGCCTGGATGGAGAGGACTGTGGAAAAGACTGCAGCCTGGATGGAGAGGGCTGGAGGCTGCAGGAAGCAACCACAGTGACTTGTGTTCGCTGGCTGGAGCCAGAGTGTGGAGACTCCACTATGCACATTTAATGGACTGGAAGCCCACGGTATGTGGATGTGTTATATTTTCCTTTAAGCCGGGAGAGGCTTTGTTACATTTTGTTTAGCAGTTTATGTTGAGTCTAATAAATAAACTGCCAGAATTTTTATAAAGAGACTGTAGCTGTGTTGCTAAAGCTACCTCGCACCGCTGCAAGTGAGTGGAACCCCCCAGGTTGCGGGGTGCAACCTTACAATAGATAATAGATAGATATATAAAAGATAGCTAGGTAATTCCACACCATAACTGGTCACCAGATCATCATGAGCTATCCAGTTGTTGTTTCCGCACAGTCCGCGGGTTCTTCCTATATATTCCGGACTCATCTTTAGATAAATGGCGGAGCTTCCATCCCAGGTTAAGGAGAATATGTAGAGCAGAGTGACAATGGTGTATCCAGAAAGATTCTGTATCCTCAGGGCTCCGCTAACATACGGCAGTTGGACCCTAAGAGAAGACACAGGACATTGCACCACAGGTACAAGATTCACCCTCCACCCACAAGGACATCACTCACCTGAGGTTATTGAGAAGAACAATATGGTTCTGTAATGTCACCTCCATAGTGCCAGCAACATACAGGGTGACAGAGCGAGCACATGAGTACGGGTGGGAGGCGCAGGATGGGTCATTTTGCACCTGTGATAGGTAATCAGTCATGTTACATCAGGATTTAATAACATCAGTCTGCAGGGGCGGTCATGTCTAGGCTCCACCCCAGAGGAGTGCGAAGAGGAGCAGAGCTGTGTGTCATCCTCCTCTCTTACTCACTGAGAAGTCTGAATAACAGATCTATGACTCGGCAGAGACATGCAAATGGCGACATCAAGAGTAGTGCATTGCCTGCCAGAAAGATGGACATTAAGTGATGGAGGAACACAATGAGATGCCATGACTGATGGATCTGCTGTATCAGACAGTGCCAAGTCTCTACATCGGGAGTTGGTTCATGCAGCAGCTCAACAACTCTACATCAGGGGTTGGTTCATGCGGCAGCTCAATAATTCTACGTCTGGGGTCGGTTCATGCCGCAGCTCAACAACTCTACATCGGGGGTTGGTTCATGCGGCAGCTCAATAATTCTACGTCTGGGGTCGGTTCATGCGGCAGATCAATAACTCTACATCGGGGGTTGGTTCATGCGGCAGCTGAATAATTCTACATCTGGGGTCAGTTCATGCAGCAGCTCAATAATTCTACATCTGGGGTCAGTTCATGCCGCAGATCAATAATTCTACGTCTGGGGTCGGTTCATGCCGCAGCTCAATAATTCTACATCTGGGGTCAGTTCATGCAGCAGCTCAATAATTCTACGTCTGGGGTCGGTTCATGCGGCAGCTCAATAATTCTACGTCTGGGGTCGGTTCATGCCGCAGCTCAATAATTCTACATCTGGGGTCGGTTCATGCCGCAGCTCAATAATTCTACATCTGGGGTCAGTTCATGCAGCAGATCAATAATTCTACGTCTGGGGTCAGTTCATGCCGCAGATCAATAATTCTACGTCTGGGGTCGGTTCATGCGGCAGATCAATAACTACATCTGGGGTCGGTTCATGCCGCAGCTCAATAATTCTACATCTGGGGTCAGTTCATGCAGCAGGTCAATAACTCTACGTCTGGGGTCGGTTCATGCCACAGCTCAATAATTCTACATCTGGGGTCAGATCATGCAGCAGATCAATAACTCTACGTCTGGGGTTGGTTCATGCGGCAGCTGAATAATTCTACATCTGGGGTCAGTTCATGCAGCAGCGCAACAACTGTACATCTGGGGTCGGTTCATGCGGCAGCTAAACAACTCTACATCTGGGGTCGGTTCATGCAGCAGCGCAACAACTGTACATCTGGGGTTGGTTCATGCGGCAGCTAAACAACTCTACATCTGGGGTCGGTTCATGCAACAGCGCAACAACTCTACGTCTGAATGAAAAAACTTTATAACTCCAGCAGACAAATTTGAGGATGCAGATATATATTAAAAAAAATTTTGTATTTGCAAATCTTTATTTTGAAAAAATTCCATAAAATTGTAGCCGCACTTCTGGGCGGTGAAGGAAAAAGATTAGGAGTGGTAGCCTGCTTGGACTATGCGTTTCAGCGTACAAGCGCCTTCTACATGGTCTGAGACATCCTCAAATTTGTCCGCTGGCGTTATAAAGTTTTTTCATTTGGATTTCCCGTGGCTGGCTCCTGCTCTGGTTTTCCGTGCGGACTATCTTCTGGATTGATACTGGAATCCACACACAGGAGTGTACGGGTAAGCTGCCTTTGAAAACTATTTAGTTTTTTGTAACTCTACGTCTGGGATCGGTTCATGCGGCATCTCAATAACTCTACATCGGGGGTTGGTTCATGCAGCAGCTCAACAACTCTACATCTGGGATCGGTTCATGCAGCAGCGCAACAACTCTACATCTGGGGTCAGTTCATGTGGCAGCTCAACAACGCTATATCTGGGGTCGTTTCATGCAGCAGCGCAACAACTCTATATCTGAGGTCAGTTCATGCAGCAGTTCAATAACTCTACATATGGGGTCGGTTCATGCGGCAGCTCAACAACGCTATAACTGGGGTCGTTTCATGCAGCAGCGCAACAACTCTATATCTGGGGTCGGTTCATGCGGCAGCTCAACAACTCTACATATGGGGTAGGTTCATGCGGCAGTGCAACAACTCTTCATCTGGGGTCAGTTCATGCAACAGCTCAACAA
>NW_027443799.1:0-35057 GCF_048569485.1 Anomaloglossus baeobatrachus | reverse complement strand
CCACTTTTTCTCCACTTTTTCTCCTTTTTTTCTACATTTTTTCTCCACTTTTTCTCCACTTTTTCTCCACTTTTTCTACATTTTTTCTACACTTTTTCTCCACTTTTTCTCCACTCTTCTCCACTTTTTCTACACTTTTCCCACATTTTTTCTCCACTTTTTCTCCACTTTTTCTCCACTTCTTCTCCACTTCTCCACTTTTTCTCCACTTTTTCTCCACTTTTTCTCCACCTTTTCTCAATTTTTTCTCCACTTTTTCTCCACCTTTTCTCAATTTTTTCTCCACTTTTTCTACACTTTTTCTACACTTTTTCTACACTTTTTCTACACGCCTCCACTTTTTCTCCACCTTTTCTCCACCTTTTCTCCACTTTTCTCCACTTTTTCTCCATTTTTTTCTCCACTTTTTCTCCACTTTTTCTACATTTTTCTACATTTTTTCTCCATTTTTTCTCCACTTTTTCTCCACTTCTTCTCCACTTTTTCTCCACTTTTCCCACATTTTTTCTCCACTTTTTCTCCACTTTTTCTCCACTTTTTCTCCATTTTTCTCTACTTTTTCTCCACTTTTTCTCCACTTTTTCTACATTTTTTCTCCACTTTTTCTCCACTTTTCTACATTTTTCTCCACTTTTCTATACTTTTTCTACACTTTTCTACACGCCTCCACTTTTTCTCCACCTTTTCTCCACCTTTTCTCCACTTTTTCTCCATTTTTTCTCCACTTTTTCTCCACTTTTTCTCCACTTTTTCTACATTTTTCTACATTTTTTCTACATTTTTTCTCCACTTTTTCTCCACTTCTCCACTTTTTCTCCACTTTTTCTCCACTTTTTCTCCACTTCTTCTCCACTTCTTCTCCACTTCTTCTCTACTTTTTCTCCACTTTTTCTACATTTTCTACATTTTTTCTCCACTTTTTCTCCACTTTTCTACACTTTTTCTACACTTTTTCTCCACCTTTTCTCAATTTTTCTCCACTTTTTCTCCTTTTTTTCTAAATTTTTTCTCCACTTTTTCTCCACTTTTTCTCCACTTTTCTACATTTTTTCTCCACTTTTTCTCCAATTTTCTCCACTTTTTCTCCACTTTTTCTACATTTTTTCTACACTTTTTCTCCACTTTTTCTCCACTTTTTCTCCACTTTTCCCACATTTTTTCTCCACTTCTTCTCCACTTCTCCACTTTTTCTCCACTTTTTCTCCATTTTTTCTACATTTTTCTACATTTTTTCTACATTTTTTCTCCACTTTTTCTCCTTTTTTTCTAAATTTTTTCTCCACTTTTTCTCCACTTTTTCTCCACTTTTTCTACATTTTTTCTACATTTTTTCTACACTTTTTCTCCACTTTTTCTCCACTTTTTCTCCACTTTTTCTCCTTTTTTTCTAAATTTTTCTCCACTTTTTCTCCACTTTTTCTCCACTTTTTCTACATTTTTTCTACACTTTTTCTCCATTTTTTTCTCCACTTTTTCTCCAATTTTTCTACATTTTTCTACATTTTTTCTACATTTTTTCTCCACTTTTTCTACATTTTTTCTCCACTTTTTCTACACTTTTTCTACACTTTTTCCACACTTTTTCTACACGCCTACACTTTTTCTCCACCTTTTCTCTACTTTTTCTCCATTTTTTCTCCACTTTTTCTCCATTTTTTCTCCACTTTTTCTCCACTTTTTCTCCACTTTTTCTACATTTTTTCTCCACTTTTTCTCCACTTTTTCTCCACTTCTTCTCCATTTTTTCTCTACTTTTTCTCCACTTTTTCTACATTTTTCTACATTTTTTCTACATTTTTTCTCCACTTTTTCTCCACTTCTTCTCCACTTTTTCTCCACTTTTTCTCCACCTTTTCTCAATTTTTTCTCCACTTTTTCTCCACCTTTTCTCAATTTTTTCTCCACTTTTTCTCCACTTTTTCTCCACCTTTTCTCAATTTTTTCTCCACTTTTTCTCCACTTTTTCTACACTTTTTCTACACTTTTTCTCCATTTTTTCTCCACTTTTTCTACACTTTTTTTCCATTTTTTCTCTACTTTTTCTCCACTTTTTCTACATTTTTTCTCCACTTTTATTCCACTTTTTCTCCACTTTTTCTCCACTTTTTCTACACTTTTTCTACACTTTTTTTACACGCCTCCACTTTTTCTCCACCTTTTCTCCATTTTTTCTCCACTTTTTCTCCACTTTTTCTCCACTTTTTCTACATTTTTCTACATTTTTTCTACATTTTTTCTTCCACTTTTTCTCCACTTCTCCACTTTTTCTCCACTTTTTCTCCACTTTTTCTCCACTTTTTCTACATTTTTTCTCCACTTTTTCTCCACTTCTTCTACATTTTTTCTCTACTTTTTCTCCACTTTTTCTACATTTTTCTACATTCTTTCTCCACTTTTTCTCCACTTTTTCTCCACTTCTTCTCCACTTTTTCTCCACTTTTTCTCCACCTTTTCTCAATTTTTTTCTCCACTTTTTCTCCTTTTTTTCTACATTTTTTCTCCACTTTTTCTCCACTTTTTCTCCACTTTTTCTACATTTTTTCTCCACTTTTTCTCCACTTTTTTTCCACTTTTTCTACATTTTTTCTCCACTTTTTCTCCACTTCTTCTCCACTTTTTCTCCACTTTTTCTCCACTTTTTCTACATTTTTTCTCCACTTTTTCTCCACTTTTTCTCCACTTTTTCTACATTTTTTCTCCACTTTTTCTCCACTTTTTTTCCACTTTTTCTACATTTTTTCTCCACTTTTTCTCCACTTCTTCTCCACTTTTTCTCCACCTTTTCTCCACTTTTTCTCCATTTTTTCTCCACTTTTTCTCCACTTTTTCTCCACTTTTTCTACATTTTTCTACATTTTTTCTACATTTTTTCTCCACTTTTTCTCCACTTCTCCACTTTTTCTCCACTTTTTCTCCACTTTTTCTCCACTTTTTCTACATTTTTTCTCCACTTTTTCTCCACTTTTTCTCCACTTCTTCTCCACTTTTTCTCCACTTTTTCTCCACCTTTTCTCAATGTTTTCTCCACTTTTTCTCCTTTTTTTCTACATTTATTCTCCACTTTTTCTCCACTTTTTCTCCACTTTTTCTACATTTTTTCTCCACTTTTTCTCCACTTTTTCTCCACTTTTTCTCCACTTCTTCTCCACTTTTTCTCCACTTTTTCTCCACCTTTTCTCAATTTTTTCTCCACTTTTTCTCCTTTTTTTCTACATTTTTTCTCCACTTTTTCTCCACTTTTTCTACATTTTTTCTCCACTTTTTCTCCACTTCTTCTCCACTTTTTCTCCACTTTTTCTCTACTTTTTCTACATTTTTTCTCCACTTTTTCTCCACTTTTTCTCCACTTTTTCTACATTTTTTTCTCCACTTTTTCTCCACTTTTTTTCCACTTTTTCTACATTTTTTCTCCACTTTTTCTCCACTTTTTCTCCACTTTTTCTCCACTTTTTCTCCACTCTTTCTACATTTTTCTTCACTTTTTCTCCCCTTTTTCTACATTTTTTCTCCACTTTTTCTCCACCTTTTCTCAATTTTTTCTCCACTTTTTCTACACTTTTTCTACACTTTTTCTACACGCCTCCACTTTTTCTCCACCTTTTCTCCACCTTTTCTCCACCTTTTCTCCACTTTTTCTCCATTTTTTCTCCACTTTTTCTCCACTTTTTCTACATTTTTCTACATTTTTTCTACATTTTTTCTCCACTTTTTCTCCACTTCTTCTCCACTTTTTCTCCACTTTTCCCACATTTTTTCTCCACTTTTTCTCCACTTTTTCTCCACTTTTTCTCCATTTTTTCTCTACTTTTTCTCCACTTTTTCTCCACTTTTTCTACATTTTTTCTCCACTTTTTCTCCACTTTTTCTACATTTTTTCTCCACTTTTTCTATACTTTTTCTACACTTTTTCTACACGCCTCCACTTTTTCTCCACCTTTTCTCCACCTTTTCTCCACTTTTTCTCCATTTTTTCTCCACTTTTTCTCCACTTTTTCTCCACTTTTTCTACATTTTTCTACATTTTTTCTACATTTTTTCTCCACTTTTTCTCCACTTCTCCACTTTTTCTCCACTTTTTCTCCACTTTTTCTCCACTTCTTCTCCACTTCTTCTCCACTTCTTCTCTACTTTTTCTCCACTTTTTCTACATTTTTCTACATTTTTTCTCCACTTTTTCTCCACTTTTTCTCCACTTTTTCTACACTTTTTCTACACTTTTTCTCCACCTTTTCTCAATTTTTTCTCCACTTTTTCTCCTTTTTTTCTAAATTTTTTCTCCACTTTTTCTCCACTTTTTCTCCACTTTTTCTCCACTTTTTCTCCACTTTTTCTACATTTTTTCTCCACTTTTTCTCCACTTTTTCTCCACTTCTTCTCCACTTTTTCTCCACTTTTTCTCCACCTTTTCTCAATTTTTTCTCCACTTTTTCTCCTTTTTTTCTACATTTTTTCTCCACTTTTTCTCCACTTTTTCTCCACTTTTTCTACATTTTTTCTCCACTTTTTCTCCACTTTTTCTCCACTTTTTCTCCACTTCTTCTCCACTTTTTCTCCACTTTTTCTCCACCTTTTCTCAATTTTTTCTCCACTTTTTCTCCTTTTTTCTACATTTTTTCTCCACTTTTTCTCCACTTTTTCTCCACTTTTTCTACATTTTTTCTCCACTTTTTCTCCACTTCTTCTCCACTTTTTCTCCACTTTTTCTCTACTTTTTCTACATTTTTTCTCCACTTTTTCTCCACTTTTTCTCCACTTTTTCTACATTTTTTTCTCCACTTTTTCTCCACTTTTTTTCCACTTTTTCTACATTTTTTCTCCACTTTTTCTCCACTTTTTCTCCACTTTTTCTCCACTCTTTCTACATTTTTTCTTCACTTTTTCTCCCCTTTTTCTACATTTTTTCTCCACTTTTTCTCTACTTTTTCTCCACTTTTTCTCCACTTTTTCTACATTTTTCTACATTTTTTCTACATTTTTTCTCCACTTTTTCTCCACTTCTCCACTTTTTCTCCACTTTTTCTCCACTTTTTCTCCACTTCTTCTCCACTTCTTCTCCACTTCTTCTCTACTTTTTCTCCACTTTTTCTACATTTTTCTACATTTTTTCTCCACTTTTTCTCCACTTTTTCTCCACTTTTTCTACACTTTTTCTACACTTTTTCTCCACCTTTTCTCAATTTTTTCTCCACTTTTTCTCCTTTTTTCTAAATTTTTTCTCCACTTTTTCTCCACTTTTTCTCCACTTTTTCTCCACTTTTTCTCCACTTTTTCTACATTTTTTCTCCACTTTTTCTCCACTTTTTCTCCACTTTTTCTCCACTTCTTCTCCACTTTTTCTCCACTTTTTCTCCACCTTTTCTCAATTTTTTCTCCACTTTTTCTCCTTTTTTTCTACATTTTTTCTCCACTTTTTCTCCACTTTTTCTCCTTTTTTTCTACATTTTTTCTCCATTTTTTCTCCACTTTTTCTCCACTTTTTCTACATTTTTTCTCCACTTTTTCTCCACTTTTTCTACATTTTTTCTCCACTTTTTCTATACTTTTTCTACACTTTTTCTACACGCCTCCACTTTTTCTCCACCTTTTCTCCACCTTTTCTCCACTTTTTCTCCATTTTTTCTCCACTTTTTCTCCACTTTTTCTCCACTTTTTCTACATTTTTCTACATTTTTTCTACATTTTTTCTCCACTTTTTCTCCACTTCTCCACTTTTTCTCCACTTTTTCTCCACTTTTTCTCCACTTCTTCTCCACTTCTTCTCCACTTCTTCTCTACTTTTTCTCCACTTTTTCTACATTTTTCTACATTTTTTCTCCACTTTTTCTCCACTTTTTCTACACTTTTTCTACACTTTTTCTCCACCTTTTCTCCACTTTTTCTCCACTTTTTCTCTACTTTTTCTCCATTTTTTTCTCCACTTTTTCTCCACTTTTTCTACATTTTTTCTACACTTTTTCTCCACTTTTTCTCCACTTTTTCTCCACCTTTTCTACATTTTTTCTCCACTTTTTCTCCACTTTTTCTCCACTTTTTCTCTACTTTTTCTCCATTTTTTTCTCCACTTTTTCTCCACTTTTTCTCCACTTTTTCTCCACTTTTTCTACATTTTTTCTCCACTTTTTCTATACTTTTTCTACACTTTTTCTACACGCCTCCACTTTTTCTCCACCTTTTCTCCACCTTTTCTCCACTTTTTCTCCATTTTTTCTTTACTTTTTCTCCACTTTTTCTCCACTTTTTCTACATTTTTCTACATTTTTTCTACATTTTTTCTACATTTTTTCTCCACTTTTTCTACACTTTTTCTCCACCTTTTTTCAATTTTTTCTCCACTTTTTCTCCTTTTTTTCTAAATTTTTTCTCCACTTTTTCTCCACTTTTTCTCCACTTTTTCTACATTTTTTCTCCACTTTTTCTCCAATTTTCTCCACTTTTTGTCCACTTTTTCTACATTTTTTCTCCACTTTTTCTCCACTTTTTCTCCACTTTTTCTCCACTTTTCCCACATTTTTTCTCCACTTCTTCTCCACTTCTCCACTTTTTCTCCACTTTTTCTCCAATTTTTCTACATTTTTCTACATTTTTTCTACATTTTTTCTCCACTTTTTCTCCTTTTTTTCTAAATTTTTTCTCCACTTTTTCTCCACTTTTTCTCCACTTTTTCTACATTTTTTCTACATTTTTTCTACACTTTTTCTCCACTTTTTCTCCACTTTTTCTCCACTTTTTCTCCTTTTTTTCTAAATTTTTTCTCCACTTTTTCTACACTTTTTCTACATTTTTTCTACACTTTTTCTCCATTTTTTTCTCCACTTTTTCTACATTTTTCTACATTTTTTCTACATTTTTTCTCCACTTCTTCTCCATTTCTTCTCCACTTTTTCTCCACTTTTTCTCCACTTCTCCACTTTTTCTCCACTTTTTCTCCATTTTTCTCCATTTTTTCTACATTTTTTCTCCACTTTTTCTCCACTTCTTCTCCACTTTTTCTCCACTTTTTCTCCACTTTTCCCACATTTTTTCTCCACTTTTTCTCCACTTTTTCTCCACTTTTTCTCCACTTCTTCTCCACTTCTCCACTTTTTCTCCACTTTTTCTCCACTTTTTCTCCACTTTTTTCTCCATTTTTTTCTCCACTTTTTCTCCACTTTTTCTCCACTTTTTCTCCACTTTTTCTCCACCTTTTCTCAATTTTTTCTCCACTTTTTCTCCACTTTTTCTCCACCGTTTCTCAATTTTTTCTCCACTTTTTCTCCACTTTTTCTCCACTTTTTCTACACTTTTTCTCCATTTTTTCTCCACTTTTTCTACATTTTTTCTCCACTTTTTCTACACTTTTTCTACACTTTTTCTACACGCCTCCACTTTTTCTCCACCTTTTCTCCACCTTTTCTCCACTTTTTCTCCATTTTTCTCCACTTTTTCTCCACTTTTTCTCCACTTTTTCTACATTTTTTCTCCACTTTTTCTCCACTTTTTCTCCACTTCTTCTCCATTTTTTCTCTACTTTTTCTCCACTTTTTCTACATTTTTCTACATTTTTTCTATATTTTTTCTCCACTTTTTCTCCACTTCTTCTCCACTTTTTCTCCACTTTTTCTCCACCTTTTCTCAATTTTTTCTCCACTTTTTCTCCACCTTTTCTCAATTTTTTCTCCACTTTTTCTCCACTTTTTCTCCACCTTTTCTCAATTTTTCTCCACTTTTTCTCCACTTTTTCTCCACTTTTTCTACACTTTTTCTCCATTTTTTCTCCACTTTTTCTCCACTTTTTTTCCATTTTTTCTCTACTTTTTCTCCACTTTTTCTACATTTTTTCTCCACTTTTATTCCACTTTTTCTCCACTTTTTCTACACTTTTTCTACACTTTTTTTACACGCCTCCACTTTTTCTCCACCTTTTCTCCACTTTTTCTCCATTTTTTCTCCACTTTTTCTCCACTTTTTCTCCACTTTTTCTACATTTTTCTACATTTTTTCTACATTTTTTCTCCACTTTTTCTCCACTTCTCCACTTTTTCTCCACTTTTTCTCCACTTTTTCTACATTTTTTCTCCACTTTTTCTCCACTTCTTCTCCATTTTTTCTCTACTTTTTCTCCACTTTTTCTACATTTTTCTACATTTTTTCTCCATTTTTTCTCCACTTTTTCTCCACTTTTTCTCCACTTCTTCTCCACTTTTTCTCCACTTTTTCTCCACCTTTTCTCAATTTTTTCTCCACTTTTTCTCCTTTTTTTCTACATTTTTTCTCCACTTTTTCTCCACTTTTTCTCCACTTTTTCTCCACTTTTTCTACATTTTTCTCCACTTTTTCTCCACTTTTTTTCCACTTTTTCTACATTTTTTCTCCACTTTTTCTCCACTTCTTCTCCACTTTTTCTCCACTTTCTCTCCACTTCTTCTCCACTTTTTCTCCACTTTTTCTCCACTTTTTCTCCACTTTTTCTACATTTTTTCTCCATTTTTTCTCTTTTTTTTTCTCCACTTTTTCTACATTTTTCCTCCACTTTTTCTCCACTTCTTCTCCACTTTTTCTCCACCTTTTCTCAATTTTTTCTCCACTTTTTCTCCACTTTTTCTCCTTTTTTTCTACATTTTTTCTCCACTTTTTCTCCACTTTTTCTCCACTTTTTCTCCACTTTTTCTCCACTTTTTCTCCACTTCTTCTCCACTTTTTCTCCACTTTTCAAACATTTTTTCTCCACTTTTTCTCCACTTTTTCTCCACTTTTTCTACATTTTTTCTACACTTTTTCTCCACTTTTTCTCCACTTCTCCACTTTTTCTCCACTTTTTCTCTACTTTTTCTCCACTTTTTCTCCACTTTTTCTACATTTTTTCTCCACTTTTTCTCCACTTTTTCTACATTTTTTCTCCACTTTTTCTATACTTTTTCTACACTTTTTCTACACGCCTCCACTTTTTCTCCACCTTTTCTCCACCTTTTCTCCACTTTTTCTCCACTTTTTCTACATTTTTCTACATTTTTTCTACATTTTTTCTCCACTTTTTCTCCACTTCTTCTCCACTTTTTCTCCACTTTTTCTCCACTTTTTCTCCACTTTTTCTCCACTTCTTCTCCACTTTTTCTCCACTTTTCCCACATTTTTTCTCCACTTTTTCTCCACTTTTTCTCCACTTTTTCTACATTTTTTCTCCAATTTTTCTCCACTTTTTCTACATTTTTTCTCCACTTTTTCTACATTTTTTCTCCACTTTTCCACTTTTTCTACATTTTTTCTCCACTTTTTCTACATTTTTTCTCCACTTTTTCTCCACTTCTTCTCCACTTTTTTCCACTTTTTCTCCACCTTTTCTCAATTTTTTCTCCACTTTTTCTCCACTTTTTCTCCACCTTTTCTCAATTTTTTCTCCACTTTTTCTACACTTTTTCTACACTTTTTCTACACTTTTTCTACACGCCTCCACTTTTTCTCCACCTTTTCTCCACCTTTTCTCCACCTTTTCTCCACTTTTTCTCCATTTTTTCTCCACTTTTTCTCCACTTTTTCTACATTTTTCTACATTTTTTCTACATTTTTTCTCCACTTTCTCTCCACTTCTTCTCCACTTTTTCTCCACTTTTTCTCCACTTTTTCTCCACTTTTTCTACATTTATTCTCCACTTTTTCTCCACTTTTTCTCCACTGCTTCTCCATTTTTTCTCTACTTTTTCTCCACTTTTTCTACATTTTTCCTCCACTTTTTCTCCACTTTTTCTCCTTTTTTTCTACATTTTTTCTCCACTTTTTCTCCACTTTTTCTCCACTTTTTCTACATTTTTTCTACACTTTTTCTCCACTTTTTCTCCACTTCTCCACTTTTTCTATACTTTTTCTACACTTTTTCTACACGCCTCCACTTTTTCTCCACCTTTTCTCCACCTTTTCTCCACTTTTTCTCCATTTTTTCTCCACTTTTTCTCCACTTTTTCTCCACTTTTTCTACATTTTTCTACATTTTTTCTACATTTTTTCTACATTTTTTCTCCACTTTTTCTCCACTTCTCCACTTTTTCTCCACTTTTTCTCCACTTTTTCTCCACTTTTTCTCCACTTCTTCTCCACTTCTTCTCTACTTTTTCTCCACTTTTTCTACATTTTTCTACATTTTTTCTACATTTTTTCTCCACTTTTTCTCCACTTCTTCTACACTTCTTCTCCACTTTTTCTCCACCTTTTCTCAATTTTTTCTCCACTTTTTCTCCTTTTTTTCTAAATTTTTTCTCCACTTTTTCTCCACTTTTTCTCCACTTTTTCTACAATTTTTCTCCACTTTTTCTACAATTTTCTCCACTTTTTCTCCATTTTTTCTACATTTTTTCTCCACTTTTTCTCCACTTTTTCTCCACTTTTTCTACACTTTTTCTCCATTTTTTCTCCACTTTTTCTACATTTTTTCTCCACTTTTTCTACACTTTTTCTACACGCCTCCACTTTTTCTCCACCTTTTCTCCACCTTTTCTCCACTTTTTCTCCATTTTTCTCCACTTTTTCTCCACTTTTTCTCCACTTTTTCTACATTTTTTCTCCACTTTTTCTCCACTTTTTCTCCACTTCTTCTCCATTTTTTCTCTACTTTTTCTCCACTTTTTCTACATTTTTCTACATTTTTTCTACATTTTTTCTCCAATTTTTCTCCACTTTTTCTACATTTTTTCTCCACTTTTTCTACATTTTTTCTCCACTTTTCCACTTTTTCTACATTTTTTCTCCACTTTTTCTACATTTTTTCTCCACTTTTTCTCCACTTCTTCTCCACTTTTTTCCACTTTTTCTCCACCTTTTCTCAATTTTTTCTCCACTTTTTCTCCACTTTTTCTCCACCTTTTCTCAATTTTTTCTCCACTTTTTCTACACTTTTTCTACACTTTTTCTACACTTTTTCTACACGCCTCCACTTTTTCTCCACCTTTTCTCCACCTTTTCTCCACCTTTTCTCCACTTTTTCTCCATTTTTTCTCCACTTTTTCTCCACTTTTTCTACATTTTTCTACATTTTTTCTACATTTTTTCTCCACTTTCTCTCCACTTCTTCTCCACTTTTTCTCCACTTTTTCTCCACTTTTTCTCCACTTTTTCTACATTTATTCTCCACTTTTTCTCCACTTTTTCTCCACTTCTTCTCCATTTTTTCTCTACTTTTTCTCCACTTTTTCTACATTTTTCCTCCACTTTTTCTCCACTTTTTCTCCTTTTTTTCTACATTTTTTCTCCACTTTTTCTCCACTTTTTCTCCACTTTTTCTACATTTTTTCTACACTTTTTCTCCACTTTTTCTCCACTTCTCCACTTTTTCTATACTTTTTCTACACTTTTTCTACACGCCTCCACTTTTTCTCCACCTTTTCTCCACCTTTTCTCCACTTTTTCTCCATTTTTTCTCCACTTTTTCTCCACTTTTTCTCCACTTTTTCTACATTTTTCTACATTTTTTCTACATTTTTTCTACATTTTTTCTCCACTTTTTCTCCACTTCTCCACTTTTTCTCCACTTTTTCTCCACTTTTTCTCCACTTTTTCTCCACTTCTTCTCCACTTCTTCTCTACTTTTTCTCCACTTTTTCTACATTTTTCTACATTTTTTCTACATTTTTTCTCCACTTTTTCTCCACTTCTTCTACACTTCTTCTCCACTTTTTCTCCACCTTTTCTCAATTTTTTCTCCACTTTTTCTCCTTTTTTTCTAAATTTTTTCTCCACTTTTTCTCCACTTTTTCTCCACTTTTTCTACAATTTTTCTCCACTTTTTCTACAATTTTCTCCACTTTTTCTCCATTTTTTCTACATTTTTTCTCCACTTTTTCTCCACTTTTTCTCCACTTTTTCTACACTTTTTCTCCATTTTTTCTCCACTTTTTCTACATTTTTTCTCCACTTTTTCTACACTTTTTCTACACGCCTCCACTTTTTCTCCACCTTTTCTCCACCTTTTCTCCACTTTTTCTCCATTTTTCTCCACTTTTTCTCCACTTTTTCTCCACTTTTTCTACATTTTTTCTCCACTTTTTCTCCACTTTTTCTCCACTTCTTCTCCATTTTTTCTCTACTTTTTCTCCACTTTTTCTACATTTTTCTACATTTTTTCTACATTTTTTCTCCACTTTTTCTCCACTTCTTCTCCACTTTTTCTCCACTTTTTCTCCACCTTTTCTCAATTTTTTCTCCACTTTTTCTCCACCTTTTCTCAATTTTTTCTCCACTTTTTCTCCACTTTTTCTCCACCTTTTCCTAATTTTTTCTCCACTTTTTCTCCACTTTTTCTCCACTTTTTCTACATTTTTTCTACACTTTTTCTCCACTTTTTCTCCACTTCTCCACTTTTTCTATACTTTTTCTACACTTTTTCTACACGCCTCCACTTTTTCTCCACCTTTTCTCCACCTTTTCTCCACTTTTTCTCCATTTTTTCTCCACTTTTTCTCCACTTTTTCTCCACTTTTTCTACATTTTTCTACATTTTTTCTACATTTTTTCTACATTTTTTCTCCACTTTTTCTCCACTTCTCCACTTTTTCTCCACTTTTTCTCCACTTTTTCTCCACTTTTTCTCCACTTCTTCTCCACTTCTTCTCTACTTTTTCTCCACTTTTTCTACATTTTTCTACATTTTTTCTACATTTTTTCTCCACTTTTTCTCCACTTCTTCTACACTTCTTCTCCACTTTTTCTCCACCTTTTCTCAATTTTTTCTCCACTTTTTCTCCTTTTTTTCTAAATTTTTTCTCCACTTTTTCTCCACTTTTTCTCCACTTTTTCTACAATTTTTCTCCACTTTTTCTACAATTTTCTCCACTTTTTCTCCATTTTTTCTACATTTTTTCTCCACTTTTTCTCCACTTTTTCTCCACTTTTTCTACACTTTTTCTCCATTTTTTCTCCACTTTTTCTACATTTTTTCTCCACTTTTTCTACACTTTTTCTACACTTTTTCTACACGCCTCCACTTTTTCTCCACCTTTTCTCCACCTTTTCTCCACTTTTTCTCCATTTTTCTCCACTTTTTCTCCACTTTTTCTCCACTTTTTCTACATTTTTTCTCCACTTTTTCTCCACTTTTTCTCCACTTCTTCTCCATTTTTTCTCTACTTTTTCTCCACTTTTTCTACATTTTTCTACATTTTTTCTACATTTTTTCTCCACTTTTTCTCCACTTCTTCTCCACTTTTTCTCCACTTTTTCTCCACCTTTTCTCAATTTTTTCTCCACTTTTTCTCCACCTTTTCTCAATTTTTTCTCCACTTTTTCTCCACTTTTTCTCCACCTTTTCTCAATTTTTTCTCCACTTTTTCTCCACTTTTTCTCCACTTTTTCTACACTTTTTCTCCATTTTTTCTCCACTTTTTCTCCACTTTTTTTTCCATTTTTTCTCTACTTTTTCTCCACTTTTTCTACATTTTTTCTCCACTTTTATTCCACTTTTTCTCCACTTTTTCTACACTTTTTCTACACTTTTTTTACACGCCTCCACTTTTTCTCCACCTTTTCTCCACTTTTTCTCCATTTTTTCTCCACTTTTTCTCCACTTTTTCTCCACTTTTTCTACATTTTTCTACATTTTTTCTACATTTTTTCTCCACTTTTTCTCCACTTCTCCACTTTTTCTCCACTTTTTCTCCACTTTTTCTACATTTTTTCTCCACTTTTTCTCCACTTCTTCTCCATTTTTTCTCTACTTTTTCTCCACTTTTTCTACATTTTTCTACATTTTTTCTCCACTTTTTCTCCACTTTTTCTCCACTTCTTCTCCACTTTTTCTCCACTTTTTCTCCACCTTTTCTCAATTTTTTCTCCACTTTTTCTCCTTTTTTTCTACATTTTTTCTCCACTTTTTCTCCACTTTTTCTCCACTTTTTCTACATTTTTTCTCCACTTTTTCTCCACTTTTTTTCCACTTTTTCTACATTTTTTCTCCACTTTTTCTCCACTTCTTCTCCACTTTTTCTCCACTTTCTCTCCACTTCTTCTCCACTTTTTCTCCACTTTTTCTCCACTTTTTCTCCACTTTTTCTACATTTTTTCTCCATTTTTTCTCTACTTTTTCTCCACTTTTTCTACATTTTTCCTCCACTTTTTCTCCACTTCTTCTCCACTTTTTCTCCACCTTTTCTCAATTTTTTCTCCACTTTTTCTCCACTTTTTCTCCTTTTTTTCTACATTTTTTCTCCACTTTTTCTCCACTTTTTCTCCACTTTTTCTCCACTTTTTCTCCACTTTTTCTCCACTTCTTCTCCACTTTTTCTCCACTTTTCAAACATTTTTTCTCCACTTTTTCTCCACTTTTTCTCCACTTTTTCTACATTTTTTCTACACTTTTTCTCCACTTTTTCTCCACTTCTCCACTTTTTCTCCACTTTTTCTCTACTTTTTCTCCACTTTTCAAACATTTTTTCTCCACTTTTTCTCCACTTTTTCTCCACTTTTTCTACATTTTTTCTACACTTTTTCTCCACTTTTTCTCCACTTCTCCACTTTTTCTCCACTTTTTCTCTACTTTTTCTCCACTTTTTCTCCACTTTTTCTACATTTTTTCTCCACTTTTTCTCCACTTTTTCTACATTTTTTCTCCACTTTTTCTATACTTTTTCTACACTTTTTCTACACGCCTCCACTTTTTCTCCACCTTTTCTCCACCTTTTCTCCACTTTTTCTCCACTTTTTCTACATTTTTCTACATTTTTTCTACATTTTTTCTCCACTTTTTCTCCACTTCTTCTCCACTTTTTCTCCACTTTTTCTCCACTTTTTCTCCACTTTTTCTCCACTTCTTCTCCACTTTTTCTCCACTTTTCCCACATTTTTTCTCCACTTTTTCTCCACTTTTTCTCCACTTTTTCTACATTTTTTCTCCAATTTTTCTCCACTTTTTCTACATTTTTTCTCCACTTTTTCTACATTTTTTCTCCACTTTTCCACTTTTTCTACATTTTTTCTCCACTTTTTCTCCACTTTTTCTACATTTTTTCTCCACTTTTTCTCCACTTCTTCTCCACTTTTTTCCACTTTTTCTCCACCTTTTCTCAATTTTTTCTCCACTTTTTCTCCACTTTTTCTCCACCTTTTCTCAATTTTTTCTCCACTTTTTCTACACTTTTTCTACACTTTTTCTACACTTTTTCTACACGCCTCCACTATTTCTCCACCTTTTCTCCACCTTTTCTCCACCTTTTCTCCACTTTTTCTCCATTTTTTCTCCACTTTTTCTCCACTTTTTCTACATTTTTCTACATTTTTTCTACATTTTTTCTCCACTTTCTCTCCACTTCTTCTCCACTTTTTCTCCACTTTTTCTCCACTTTTTCTCCACTTTTTCTACATTTATTCTCCACTTTTTCTCCACTTTTTCTCCACTTCTTCTCCATTTTTTCTCTACTTTTTCTCCACTTTTTCTACATTTTTCCTCCACTTTTTCTCCACTTCTTCTCCACTTTTTCTCCACCTTTTCTCAATTTTTTCTCCACTTTTTCTCCACTTTTTCTCCTTTTTTTTACATTTTTTCTCCACTTTTTCTCCACTTTTTCTCCACTTTTTCTACATTTTTTCTACACTTTTTCTCCACTTTTTCTCCACTTCCCCACTTTTTCTATACTTTTTCTACACTTTTTCTACACGCCTCCACTTTTTCTCCACCTTTTCTCCACCTTTTCTCCACTTTTTCTCCATTTTTTCTCCACTTTTTCTCCACTTTTTCTCCACTTTTTCTACATTTTTCTACATTTTTTCTACATTTTTTCTACATTTTTTCTCCACTTTTTCTCCACTTCTCCACTTTTTCTCCACTTTTTCTCCACTTTTTCTCCACTTCTTCTCCACTTCTTCTCTACTTTTTCTCCACTTTTTCTACATTTTTCTACATTTTTTCTACATTTTTTCTCCACTTTTTCTCCACTTCTTCTACACTTCTTCTCCGCTTTTTCTCCACCTTTTCTCAATTTTTTCTCCACTTTTTCTCCTTTTTTTCTAAATTTTTTCTCCACTTTTTCTCCACTTTTTCTCCACTTTTTCTACAATTTTCTCCACTTTTTCTCCATTTTTTCTACATTTTTTCTCCACTTTTTCTCCACTTTTTCTCCACTTTTTCTCCAATTTTTCTACATTTTTCTACATTTTTTCTACATTTTTTCTCCACTTTTTCTCCACTTTTTCTCCACTTTTTCTCCACTTTTTCTCCTTTTTTTCTAAATTTTTTCTCCACTTTTTCTCCACTTTTTCTCCACTTTTTCTACATTTTTCCTCCACTTTTTCTCCACTTTTTCTCCACTTTTTCTCCACTTCTCCACTTTTTCTCCATTTTTTTCTCCACTTTTTCTCCACTTTTTCTCCAATTTTTCTACATTTTGCTACATTTTTTCTACATTTTTTCTCCACTTCTTCTCCACTTCATCTCCACTTTTTCTCCACTTTTTCTCCCCTTTTTCTACATTTTTTCTCCACTTTTTCTCCACTTTTTCTACATTTTTTCTACATTTTTTCTCCACTTTTTCTCCACTTTTTCTCCACTTTTTCTCCACTTCTTCTCCACTTCTTCTCCACTTTTTCTCCACTTTTTCTCCACTTCTCCACTTTTTCTCCACTTTTTCTCCCCTTTTTCTCCACTTTTTCTCCACTTTTTCTACATTTTTTCTACATTTTTTCTCCACTTTTTCTCCACTTTTTCTCCACTTTTTCTCCACTTCTTCTCCACTTTTTCTCCACCTTTTCTCCACCTTTTCTCCACTTTTTCTCTTTTTTTTCTCTACTTTTTCTATATTTTTTCTACATTTTTTCTCCACTTTTTCTCCACTTCTTCTCCACTTCTTCTCCACTTTTTCTCCACTTTTTCTCAACTTATTCTCCACTTTTTCTCCATTTTTTTCTCCACTTTTTCTCCACTTTTTCTCCACTTTTTCTCCACTTTTTCTCAACTTTTTCTCCATTTTATCTCCACTTTTTCTCCATTATTTCTCCACTCTGTACATTTTTCTCCATTTTTTCTCCATTTTTTCTCCACTTTTTCTCCACTTTTTCTCCACTTCTTCTCCACTTCTTCTCCACTTTTTCTCCACTTTTTCTCCACTTTTTCTCCATTTTTTCTCCACTTTTTCTCCACTTTTTCTCCACTTTTAGTCCACTTCTCCTCCACTTTTTCTCCACTTTTTCTCAACTTTTTCTCCATTTTTTCTCCATTTATTCTCCACTTTTTCTCCACTTTTTCTCCACTTCTCCACTTTTTCTCCACCTTTTCTCCATTTTTATTCCACTTTTTCTCCACTTTTTCTCCACTTTTTCTACATTTTTTCTCCTCTTTTTCTCCACTTCTTCTCCACTTTTTTTCCACTTTTTCTCCACTTTTTCTCCACTTCTCCACTTTTTCTACATTTTTTCTCCACTTTTTCTCCACTTCTTCTCCACTTCTCCATTTTTTCTCTACTTTTTCTCCACTTTTTCTACATTTTTCTACATTTTTTCTACATTTTTTCTCCACTTTTTCTCCACTTCTTCTCCACTTTTTCTCCACTTTTTCTCCACCTTTTCTCAATTTTTTCTCCACTTTTTCTCCACTTTTTCTCCACTTTTTCTCCACTTCTCCTCCACTTTTTCTACACTTTTTCTACACTTTTTCTCCATTTTTTCTCCACTTTTTCTCCACTTTTTTTTCCATTTTTTCTCTACTTTTTCTCCACTTTTTCTCCACTTTTTCTACATTTTTTCTCCACTTTTATTCCACTTTTTCTCCACTTTTTCTCCACTTTTTCTACACTTTTTCTACACTTTTTTTACACGCCTCCACTTTTTCTCCACCTTTTCTCAATTTTTTCTCCACTTTTTCTCCACTTTTTCTACACTTTTTCTACACTTTTTCTCCTTTTTTTCTCCACTTTTTCTCCACTTTTTTTCCACTTTTTCTGCATTTTTTCTCCACTTTTTCTCCACTTCTTCTCCACTTTTTCTCCACTTTTTCTCCACTTTTTCTCCACTTTTTCTACATTTTTTCTCCACTTTTTCTCCACTTTTTCTCCACTTTTTTTCCACTTTTTCTACATTTTTTCTACACTTTTTCTCCACTTTTTCTCCACTTCTTCTCCACTTTTTCTACACTTTTCCCACATTTTTTCTCCACTTTTTCTACACTTTTTCTCCACTTTTTCTACACTTTTTCTACACGCCTCCACTTTTTCTCCACCTTTTCTCCACCTTTTCTCCACCTTTTCTCCACTTTTTCTCCATTTTTTCTCCACTTTTTCTCCACTTTTTCTACATTTTTTCTCCATTTTTTCTCCACTTTTTCTCCACTTCTTCTCCACCTTTTCTCCACCTTTTCTCCACTTTTTCTCCATTTTTTCTCCACTTTTTCTCCACTTTTTCTACATTTTTCTACATTTTTTCTCCATTTTTTCTCTACTTTTTCTCCACTTTTTCTCCACTTTTTCTACATTTTTTCTCCACTTTTTCTCCACTTTTTCTACATTTTTTCTCCTCTTTTTCTCCACTTTTTCTACATTTTTTCTCCACTTTTTCTATACTTTTTCTACACTTTTTCTACACGCCTCCACTTTTTCTCCACCTTTTCTCCACCTTTTCTCCACTTTTTCTCCATTTTTTCTCCACTTTTTCTCCACTTTTTCTCCAATTTTTCTACATTTTTCTACATTTTTTCTACATTTTTTCTCCACTTTTTCTCCACTTCTCCACTTTTTCTCCACTTTTTCTCCACTTTTTCTCCACTTCTTCTCCACTTCTTCTCCACTTCTTCTCTACTTTTTCTCCACTTTTTCTACATTTTTCTACATTTTTTCTACATTTTTTCTCCACTTTTTCTCCACTTTTTCTACACTTTTTCTCCACCTTTTCTCAATTTTTTCTCCACTTTTTCTCCTTTTTTTCTAAATTTTTTCTCCACTTTTTCTCCACTTTTTCTCCACTTTTTCTACATTTTTTCTCCACTTTTTCTCCAATTTTCTTTACTTTTTCTCCACTTTTTCTACATTTTTTCTACACTTTTTCTCCACTTTTTCTCCACTTTTTCTCCACTTTTCCCACATTTTTTCTCCACTTCTTCTCCACTTCTCCACTTTTTCTCCACTTTTTCTCCAATTTTTCTACATTTTTCTACATTTTTTCTACATTTTTTCTCCTCTTTTTCTCCTTTTTTTCTAAATTTTTTCTCCACTTTTTCTCCACTTTTTCTCCACCTTTTCTACATTTTTTCTCCACTTTTTCTCCACTTTTTCTCCACTTTTTCTACATTTTTTCTACATTTTTCTACATTTTTTCTACATTTTTTCTCCACTTTTTCTCCTTTTTTTCTCCACTTTTTCTCCACTTTTTCTCCACTTCTTCTCCACCTTTTCTTCACCTTTTCTCCACTTTTTCTCTATTTTTTTCTCCACTTCTTCTCCACTTCTTCTCCACTTTTTCTCCACTTTTTCTCCACTTTTTCTCCACTTTTCCTCCATTTTTTCTCCACTTTTTCATCACTTTTTCTCAATTTTTTCTCAACTTTTTTTCCACTTTTTCTACATTTTTTCTCCACTTTTTCTACATTTTTTCTCCAATTTTTCTCCACTTTTTCTCCACTTTTTCTCCACTTTTTCTCTACTTTTTCTCTATTTTTTTCTCCACTTTTTCTCCACTTTTTCTCCACTTTTTCTCCACTTTTTCTACATTTTTTCTCCACTTTTTCTATACTTTTTCTACACTTTTTCTACACGCCTCCACTTTTTCTCCACCTTTTCTCCACCTTTTCTCCACTTTTTCTACATTTTTTCTCCAATTTTTTCTCCACTTTTTCTCCACTTTTTCTCCACTTTTTCTCTACTTTTTCTCTATTTTTTTCTCCACTTTTTCTCCACTTTTTCTCCACTTTTTCTCCACTTTTTCTACATTTTTTCTCCACTTTTTCTATACTTTTTCTACACTTTTTCTACACGCCTCCACTTTTTCTCCACCTTTTCTCCACCTTTTCTCCACTTTTTCTACATTTTTCTACATTTTTTCTCCATTTTTTCTCTACTTTTTCTCCACTTTTTCTCCACTTTTTCTACATTTTTTCTCCACTTTTTCTCCACTTTTTCTACATTTTTTCTCCACTTTTTCTATACTTTTTCTACACTTTTTCTACACGCCTCCACTTTTTCTCCACCTTTTCTCCACCTTTTCTCCACTTTTTCTCCATTTTTTCTCCACTTTTTCTCCACTTTTTCTCCAATTTTTCTACATTTTTCTACATTTTTTCTACATTTTTTCTCCACTTTTTCTCCACTTCTCCACTTTTTCTCCACTTTTTCTCCACTTTTTCTCCACTTCTTCTCCACTTCTTCTCCACTTCTTCTCTACTTTTTCTCCACTTTTTCTACATTTTTCTACATTTTTTCTACATTTTTTCTCCACTTTTTCTCCACTTTTTCTACACTTTTTCTCCACCTTTTCTCAATTTTTTCTCCACTTTTTCTCCTTTTTTTCTAAATTTTTTCTCCACTTTTTCTCCACTTTTTCTCCACTTTTTCTACATTTTTTCTCCACTTTTTCTCCAATTTTCTCCACTTTTTCTCCACTTTTTCTACATTTTTTCTACACTTTTTCTCCACTTTTTCTCCACTTTTTCTCCACTTTTCCCACATTTTTTCTCCACTTCTTCTCCACTTCTCCACTTTTTCTCCACTTTTTCTCCAATTTTTCTACATTTTTCTACATTTTTTCTACATTTTTTCTCCACTTTTTCTCCTTTTTTTCTAAATTTTTTCTCCACTTTTTCTCCACTTTTTCTCCACCTTTTCTACATTTTTTCTCCACTTTTTCTCCACTTTTTCTCCACTTTTTCTACATTTTTTCTACATTTTTCTACATTTTTTCTACATTTTTTCTCCACTTTTTCTCCTTTTTTTCTCCACTTTTTCTCCACTTTTTCTCCACTTCTTCTCCACCTTTTCTTCACCTTTTCTCCACTTTTTCTCTATTTTTTTCTCCACTTCTTCTCCACTTCTTCTCCACTTTTTCTCCACTTTTTCTCCACTTTTTCTCCACTTTTCCTCCATTTTTTCTCCACTTTTTCATCACTTTTTCTCAATTTTTTCTCAACTTTTTTTCCACTTTTTCTACATTTTTTCTCCACTTTTTCTACATTTTTTCTCCAATTTTTTCTCCACTTTTTCTCCACTTTTTCTCCACTTTTTCTCTACTTTTTCTCTATTTTTTTCTCCACTTTTTCTCCACTTTTTCTCCACTTTTTCTCCACTTTTTCTACATTTTTTCTCCACTTTTTCTATACTTTTTCTACACTTTTTCTACACGCCTCCACTTTTTCTCCACCTTTTCTCCACCTTTTCTCCACTTTTTCTCCATTTTTTCTTTACTTTTTCTCCACTTTTTCTCCACTTTTTCTACATTTTTCTACATTTTTTCTACATTTTTTCTACATTTTTTCTCCACTTTTTCTACACTTTTTGTCAACCTTTTCTCAATTTTTTCTCCACTTTTTCTCCTTTTTTTCTAAATTTTTTCTCCACTTTTTCTCCACTTTTTCTCCACTTTTTCTACATTTTTTCTCCACTTTTTCTCCAATTTTCTCCACTTTTTCTCCACTTTTTCTACATTTTTTCTCCACTTTTTCTCCACTTTTTCTCCACTTTTTCTCCACTTTTCCCACATTTTTTCTCCACTTCTTCTCCACTTCTCCACTTTTTCTCCACTTTTTCTCCAATTTTTCTACATTTTTCTACATTTTTTCTACATTTTTTCTCTACTTTTTCTCCTTTTTTTCTAAATTTTTTCTCCACTTTTTCTCCACTTTTTCTCCACTTTTTCTACATTTTTTCTACATTTTTTCTACACTTTTTCTCCACTTTTTCTCCACTTTTTCTCCACTTTTTCTCCTTTTTTTCTAAATTTTTTCTCCACTTTTTCTCCACTTTTTCTCCACTTTTTCTACATTTTTTCTACACTTTTTCTCCATTTTTTTCTCCACTTTTTCTACATTTTTCTACATTTTTTCTACATTTTTTCTCCACTTCTTCTCCACTTCTTCTCCACTTTTTCTCCACTTCTCCACTTTTTCTCCACTTTTTCTCCATTTTTCTCCATTTTTTTCTACATTTTTTCTCCACTTTTTCTCCACTTTTTCTACATTTTTTCTACACTTTTTCTCCACTTTTTCTCCACTTCTTCTCCACTTTTTCTATACTTTTTCTACACTTTTTCTACACGCCTCCACTTTTTCTCCACCTTTTCTCCACTTTTTCTCCATTTTTTCTCCACTTTTTCTCCACTTTTTCTCCACTTTTTCTACATTTTTTCTCCACTTTTTCTCCACTTTTTCTACATTTTTTCTCCACTTTTTCTATACTTTTTCTACACTTTTTCTACACGCCTCCACTTTTTCTCCACCTTTTCTCCACCTTTTCTCCACTTTTTCTCCACTTTTTCTACATTTTTCTACATTTTTTCTACATTTTTTCTCCACTTTTTCTCCACTTCTTCTCCACTTTTTCTCCACTTTTTCTCCACTTTTTCTCCACTTTTTCTCCACTTCTTCTCCACTTTTTCTCCACTTTTCCCACATTTTTTCTCCACTTTTTCTCCACTTTTTCTCCACTTTTTCTACATTTTTTCTCCAATTTTTCTCCACTTTTTCTACATTTTTTCTCCATTTTTTCTCCACTTTTTCTCCACTTCTTCTCCACTTTTTCTCCACTTTTCCCTCATTTTTTCTCCACTTTTTCTCCACTTTTTCTCCACTTTTTCTCCACTTTTTCTCCATTTTTTTCTCCATTTTTTCTCCACCTTTTCTCAATTTTTTCTCCACTTTTTCTCCATTTTTTCTCCTTTTTCTCTACATTTTTTCTACATTTTTTCTCCACTTTTTCTCCACTTTTTCTCCACTTTTTCTACATTTTTTCTCCAGTTTTTCTCCACTTTTTCTCCACCTTTTCTCCACCTTTTCTCCACTTTTTCTCCATTTTTTCTCCACTTTTTCTCCACTTTTTCTCCACTTCTTCACTTTTAATCCACCTTTTCTCAATTTTTTCTCCACTTTTTCTCCACTTTTTCTACATTTTTTCCTCCACTTTTTCTCCACTTTTTCTACACTTTTTCTACACTTTTTCTACATGCCTACACTTTTTCTCCACCTTTTCTCCACTTTTTCTCCAATTTTTCTCTACTTTTTCTCCACTTTTTCTCCACTTTTTCTACATTTTTTTCTCCACTTTTTCTCCACTTTTTCTACACTTTTTCTACACTTTTTCTACATGCCTACACTTTTTCTCCACCTTTTCTCCACTTTTTCTCCATTTTTTCTCCACTTTTTCTCCACTTTTTCTACATTTTTCTACATTTTTTCTACATTTTTTCTCCACTTTTTCTCCACTTCTCCACTTTTTCTCCACTTTTTCTTCACTTTTTCTCCACTTTTTCTACATTTTTTCTCCACTTTTTCTCCACTTTTTCTCCACTTCTTCTTCATTTTTTCTCCACTTTTTCTCCACTTCTTCTCCATTTTTTCTCCACTTTTTCTCCACTTCTCCACTTTTTCTCCACTTTTTCTCCACTTTTTCTACATTTTTCTACATTTTTTCTACATTTTTTCTCCACTTCTTCTCCATTTTTTCTCCACTTTTTCTCCACTTCTCCACTTTTTCTCCACTTTTTCTCCACTTTTTCTACATTTTTCTACATTTTTTCTCCACTTTTTCTCCACTTTTTCTCCACTTTTTCTCCACTTTTTCTCCATTTTTTTCTCCATTTTTTCTCCACCTTTTCTCAATTTTTTCTCCACTTTTTCTCCATTTTTTCTCCTTTTTCTCTACATTTTTTCTACATTTTTTCTCCACTTTTTCTCCACTTTTTCTCCACTTTTTCTCCATTTTTTCTCCACTTTTTCTCCACTTTTTCTCCACTTCTTCACTTTTAATCCACCTTTTCTCAATTTTTTCTCCACTTTTTCTCCACTTTTTCTACATTTTTTCCTCCACTTTTTCTACATTTTTTCTCCAATTTTTCTCCACTTTTTCTACATTTTTTCTCCACTTTTTCTCCACCTTTTCTCCACCTTTTCTCCATTTTTTCTACACTTTTTCTCCACTTTTTCTAAGTTTTTTCTCCACTTTTTCTCCACTTTTTCTACATTTTTTCTCCACTTTTTCTCCACTTTTTCTCCACTTTTTCTACACTTTTTCTCCACTTTTTCTCCACTTCTCCACTTCTCCACTTTTTCTCCACTTTTTGCACATTTTTTCTCCACTTTTTCTCCACTTTTTCTCCACTTCTTCTCCACTTCTCCACTTTTTCTCCACTTTTTCTCCATTTTTTTTCTCCACTTTTTCTCCACTTTTTCTCCATTTTTTCTCCACCTTTAATCAATTTTTTCTCCACTTTTTCTCCACTTTTTCTCCACCTTTTCTCAATTTTTTCTCCACTTTTTCTCCACTTTTTCTCCACTTTTTCTCCACTTTTACTCCATTTTTTCTCCACTTTTTCTCCACTTTTTCTACATTTTTTCTCCACTTTTTCTCCACTTTTTCTACATTTTTTCTCCACTTTTTCTACACGCCTCCACTTTTTCTCCACCTTTTCTCCACCTTTTTTTTACTTTTTCTCCATTTTTTCTCCACTTTTTCTCCACTTTTTCTCCACTTTTTCTACATTTTTCTAAATTTTTTCTACATTTTTTCTCCACTTTTTCTCCACTTCTCCACTTTTTCTCCACTTTTTCTCCACTTTTTCTACATTTTTTCTACATTTTTTCTACACTTTTTCTCCACTTTTTCTCCACTTCTTCTCCACTTTTTCTCCACTTCTTCTCCACTTCTCCACTTTTTCTCCACTTTTTCTCCACTTTTTCTCATTTTTTCTCTCCACTTTTTCTCCACTTTTTCTCCACTTTTTCTCCACCTTTTCTCAATTTTTTCTCCACTTTTTCTCCACTTTTTCTCCACCTTTTCTCAATTTTGTTCTCCACTTTTTCTACACTTTTTCTACACTTTTTCTCCATTTTTTCTCTACTTTTTCTCCACTTTTTCTACACTTTTTCTACATTTTTTTCTCCACTTTTTCTCCACTTTTTCTACACTTTTTCTACACTTTTTCTACATGCCTACACTTTTTCTCCACCTTTTCTCCACTTTTTCTCCATTTTTTCTCCACTTTTTCTCCACTTTTTCTACATTTTTCTACATTTTTTCTACATTTTTTCTCCACTTTTTCTCCACTTCTCCACTTTTTCTCCACTTTTTCTTCACTTTTTCTCCACTTTTTCTACATTTTTTCTCCACTTTTTCTCCACTTTTTCTCCACTTCTTCTTCATTTTTCTCCACTTTTTCTCCACTTCTTCTCCATTTTTTCTCCACTTTTTCTCCACTTCTCCACTTTTTCTCCACTTTTTCTCCACTTTTTCTACATTTTTCTACATTTTTTCTACATTTTTTCTCCACTTT
This sequence comes from Anomaloglossus baeobatrachus, assembly GCF_048569485.1. Taxonomy (NCBI): domain Eukaryota; kingdom Metazoa; phylum Chordata; class Amphibia; order Anura; family Aromobatidae; genus Anomaloglossus; species Anomaloglossus baeobatrachus. Next base: position 9,647 of record NW_027443799.1, on the reverse strand, counting down.
TTCTCCACTTCTTCTCCACTTTTTCTCCACTTTTTCTCCACCTTTTCTCAATTTTTTCTCCACTTTTTCTCCACTTTTTCTCCTTTTTTTCTACATTTTTTCTCCACTTTTTCTCCACTTTTTCTCCACTTTTTCTACATTTTTTCTCCACTTTTTCTCCACTTTTTTTCCACTTTTTCTACATTTTTTCTCCACTTTTTCTCCACTTTTTCTCCACTTCTTCTCCACTTTTTCTCCACTTTTTCTCCACTTTTTCTCCACTTTTTCTACATTTTTTCTCCACTTTTTCTCCACTTCTCCACTTCTTCTCCATTTTTTCTCTACTTTTTCTCCACTTTTTCTACATTTTTCTACATTTTTTCTACATTTTTTCTCCACTTTTTCTCCACTTCTTCTCCACTTTTTCTCCACTTTTTCTCCACTTTTCCCACATTTTTTCTCCACTTTTTCTCCACTTTTTCTTCACTTCTCCACTTTTTCTCCACTTTTTCTCCACTTTTTCTCCACTTTTTCTCCATTTTTTTCTCCACTTTTTCTCCACTTTTTCTCCACCTTTTCTCAATTTTTTCTCCACTTTTTCTCCACTTTTTCTCCACCGTTTCTCAATTTTTTCTCCACTTTTTCTCCACTTTTTCTCCACTTTTTCTACACTTTTTCTCCATTTTTTCTCCACTTTTTCTACATTTTTTCTACACTTTTTCTACACTTTTTCTACATTTTTTCTACACGCCTCCACTTTTTCTCCACCTTTTCTCCACCTTTTCTCCACTTTTTCTCCATTTTTTCTCCACTTTTTCTCCACTTTTTTTCCACTTTTTCTACATTTTTTCTCCACTTTTTCTCCACTTTTTCTCCACTTCTTCTCCATTTTTTCTCTACTTTTTCTCCACTTTTTCTACATTTTTCTACATTTTTTCTACATTTTTTCTCCACTTTTTCTCCACTTTTTCTCCACTTTTTCTCCACTTTTTCTACATTTTTTCTCCACTTTTTCTCCACTTTTTCTCCACTTCTTCTCCATTTTTTCTCTACTTTTTCTCCACTTTTTCTACATTTTTCTACATTTTTTCTACATTTTTTCTCCACTTTTTCTCCACTTCTTCTCCACTTTTTCTCCACTTTTTCTCCACCTTTTCTCAATTTTTTCTCCACTTTTTCTCCACCTTTTCTCAATTTTTTCTCCACTTTTTCTCCACTTTTTCTCCACCTTTTCTCAATTTTTTCTCCACTTTTTCTCCACTTTTTCTACACTTTTTCTCCATTTTTTCTCCACTTTTTCTCCACTTTTTTTTCCATTTTTTCTCTACTTTTTCTCCACTTTTTCTCCACTTTTTCTACATTTTTTCTCCACTTTTATTCCACTTTTTCTCCACTTTTTCTCCACTTTTTCTACACTTTTTCTACACTTTTTTTACACGCCTCCACTTTTTCTCCACCTTTTCTCAATTTTTTCTCCACTTTTTCTCCACTTTTTCTACACTTTTTCTACACTTTTTCTCCATTTTTTCTCCACTTTTTCTCCACTTTTTTTCCATTTTTTCTCTACTTTTTCTCCACTTTTTCTCCACTTTTTCTACATTTTTCTACATTTTTTCTACATTTTTTCTCCACTTCTCCACTTTTTCTACACTTTTTCTCCACTTTTTCTCCACTTTTTCTACATTTTTTCTCCACTTTTTCTCCACTTCTTCTCCATTTTTTCTCTACTTTTTCTCCAATTTTTCTACATTTTTCTACATTTTTTCTCCACTTTTTCTCCACTTTTTCTCCACTTCTTCTCCACTTTTTCTCCACTTTTTCTCCACTTTTCCCACATTTTTTCTCCACTTTTTCTCCACTTTTTCTTCACTTCTCCACTTTTTCTCCACTTTTTCTCCACTTTTTCTCCACTTTTTCTCCATTTTTTTCTCCACTTTTTCTCCACTTTTTCTCCACCTTTTCTCAATTTTTTCTCCACTTTTTCTCCACTTTTTCTCCACCGTTTCTCAATTTTTTCTCCACTTTTTCTCCACTTTTTCTCCACTTTTTCTACACTTTTTCTCCATTTTTTCTCCACTTTTTCTACATTTTTTCTACACTTTTTCTACACTTTTTCTACATTTTTTCTACACGCCTCCACTTTTTCTCCACCTTTTCTCCACCTTTTCTCCACTTTTTCTCCATTTTTTCTCCACTTTTTCTCCACTTTTTTTCCACTTTTTCTACATTTTTTCTACATTTTTTCTCCACTTCTCCACTTTTTCTACACTTTTTCTCCACTTTTTCTCCACTTTTTCTACATTTTTTCTCCACTTTTTCTCCACTTCTTCTCCATTTTTTCTCTACTTTTTCTCCAATTTTTCTACATTTTTCTACATTTTTTCTCCACTTTTTCTCCACTTTTTCTCCACTTCTTCTCCACTTTTTCTCCACTTTTTCTCCACTTTTCCCACATTTTTTCTCCACTTTTTCTCCACTTTTTCTTCACTTCTCCACTTTTTCTCCACTTTTTCTCCACTTTTTCTCCACTTTTTCTCCATTTTTTTCTCCACTTTTTCTCCACTTTTTCTCCACCTTTTCTCAATTTTTTCTCCACTTTTTCTCCACTTTTTCTCCACCGTTTCTCAATTTTTTCTCCACTTTTTCTCCACTTTTTCTCCACTTTTTCTACACTTTTTCTCCATTTTTTCTCCACTTTTTCTACATTTTTTCTACACTTTTTCTACACTTTTTCTACATTTTTTCTACACGCCTCCACTTTTTCTCCACCTTTTCTCCACCTTTTCTCCACTTTTTCTCCATTTTTTCTCCACTTTTTCTCCACTTTTTTTCCACTTTTTCTACATTTTTTCTACACTTTTTCTCCACTTTTTCTCCACTTCTTCTCCATTTTTTCTCTACTTTTTCTCCACTTTTTCTACATTTTTCTACATTTTTTCTACATTTTTTCTCCACTTTTTCTCCACTTTTTCTCCACTTTTTCTCCACTTTTTCTACATTTTTTCTCCACTTTTTCTCCACTTTTTCTCCACTTCTTCTCCATTTTTTCTCTACTTTTTCTCCACTTTTTCTACATTTTTCTACATTTTTTCTACATTTTTTCTCCACTTTTTCTCCACTTCTTCTCCACTTTTTCTCCACTTTTTCTCCACCTTTTCTCAATTTTTTCTCCACTTTTTCTCCACCTTTTCTCAATTTTTTCTCCACTTTTTCTCCACTTTTTCTCCACCTTTTCTCAATTTTTTCTCCACTTTTTCTCCACTTTTTCTACACTTTTTCTACACTTTTTCTCCATTTTTTCTCCACTTTTTCTCCACTTTTTTTTCCATTTTTTCTCTACTTTTTCTCCACTTTTTCTCCACTTTTTCTACATTTTTTCTCCACTTTTATTCCACTTTTTCTCCACTTTTTCTCCACTTTTTCTACACTTTTTCTACACTTTTTTTACACGCCTCCACTTTTTCTCCACCTTTTCTCAATTTTTTCTCCACTTTTTCTCCACTTTTTCTACACTTTTTCTACACTTTTTCTCCATTTTTTCTCCACTTTTTCTCCACTTTTTTTCCATTTTTTCTCTACTTTTTCTCCACTTTTTCTCCACTTTTTCTACATTTTTCTACATTTTTTCTACATTTTTTCTCCACTTCTCCACTTTTTCTACACTTTTTCTCCACTTTTTCTCCACTTTTTCTACATTTTTTCTCCACTTTTTCTCCACTTCTTCTCCATTTTTTCTCTACTTTTTCTCCAATTTTTCTACATTTTTCTACATTTTTTCTCCACTTTTTCTCCACTTTTTCTCCACTTCTTCTCCACTTTTTCTCCACTTTTTCTCCACCTTTTCTCAATTTTTTCTCCACTTTTTCTCCTTTTTTTCTACATTTTTTCTCCACTTTTTCTCCACTTTTTCTCCACTTTTTCTACATTTTTTCTACACTTTTTCTCCACTTTTTCTCCACTTTTTCTCCACTTTTCCCACATTTTTTCTCCACTTCTTCTCCACTTCTCCACTTTTTCTCCACTTTTTCTCCAATTTTTCTACATTTTTCTACATTTTTTCTACATTTTTTCTCCACTTTTTCTCCTTTTTTTCTAAATTTTTTCTCCACTTTTTCTCCACTTTTTCTCCACCTTTTCTACATTTTTTCTCCACTTTTTCTCCACTTTTTCTCCACTTTTTCTACATTTTTTCTACATTTTTCTACATTTTTTCTACATTTTTTCTCCACTTTTTCTCCTTTTTTTCTCCACTTTTTCTCCACTTTTTCTCCACTTCTTCTCCACCTTTTCTTCACCTTTTCTCCACTTTTTCTCTATTTTTTTCTCCACTTCTTCTCCACTTTTTCTCCACTTTTTCTCCACTTTTTCTCCACTTTTCCTCCATTTTTTCTCCACTTTTTCATCACTTTTTCTCAATTTTTTCTCAACTTTTTTTCCACTTTTTCTACATTTTTTCTCCACTTTTTCTACATTTTTTCTCCAATTTTTTCTCCACTTTTTCTCCACTTTTTCTCCACTTTTTCTCTACTTTTTCTCTATTTTTTTCTCCACTTTTTCTCCACTTTTTCTCCACTTTTTCTCCACTTTTTCTACATTTTTTCTCCACTTTTTCTATACTTTTTCTACACTTTTTCTACACGCCTCCACTTTTTCTCCACCTTTTCTCCACCTTTTCTCCACTTTTTCTACATTTTTCTACATTTTTTCTCCATTTTTTCTCTACTTTTTCTCCACTTTTTCTCCACTTTTTCTACATTTTTTCTCCACTTTTTCTCCACTTTTTCTACATTTTTTCTCCACTTTTTCTATACTTTTTCTACACTTTTTCTACACGCCTCCACTTTTTCTCCACCTTTTCTCCACCTTTTCTCCACTTTTTCTCCATTTTTTCTCCACTTTTTCTCCACTTTTTCTCCAATTTTTCTACATTTTTCTACATTTTTTCTACATTTTTTCTCCACTTTTTCTCCACTTCTCCACTTTTTCTCCACTTTTTCTCCACTTTTTCTCCACTTCTTCTCCACTTCTTCTCCACTTCTTCTCTACTTTTTCTCCACTTTTTCTACATTTTTCTACATTTTTTCTACATTTTTTCTCCACTTTTTCTCCACTTTTTCTACACTTTTTCTCCACCTTTTCTCAATTTTTTCTCCACTTTTTCTCCTTTTTTTCTCCACTTTTTCTCCAATTTTCTCCACTTTTTCTCCACTTTTTCTACATTTTTTCTACACTTTTTCTCCACTTTTTCTCCACTTTTTCTCCACTTTTCCCACATTTTTTCTCCACTTCTTCTCCACTTCTCCACTTTTTCTCCACTTTTTCTCCAATTTTTCTACATTTTTCTACATTTTTTCTACATTTTTTCTCCACTTTTTCTCCTTTTTTTCTAAATTTTTTCTCCACTTTTTCTCCACTTTTTCTCCACCTTTTCTACATTTTTTCTCCACTTTTTCTCCACTTTTTCTCCACTTTTTCTACATTTTTTCTACATTTTTCTACATTTTTTCTACATTTTTTCTCCTTTTTTTCTCCACTTTTTCTCCACTTTTTCTCCACTTCTTCTCCACCTTTTCTTCACCTTTTCTCCACTTTTTCTCTATTTTTTTCTCCACTTCTTCTCCACTTCTTCTCCACTTTTTCTCCACTTTTTCTCCACTTTTTCTCCACTTTTCCTCCATTTTTTCTCCACTTTTTCATCACTTTTTCTCAATTTTTTCTCAACTTTTTTTCCACTTTTTCTACATTTTTTCTCCACTTTTTCTACATTTTTTCTCCACTTTTTCTCCACTTTTTCTCCACTTTTTCTCTACTTTTTCTCTATTTTTTTCTCCACTTTTTCTCCACTTTTTCTCCACTTTTTCTCCACTTTTTCTACATTTTTTCTCCACTTTTTCTATACTTTTTCTACACTTTTTCTACACGCCTCCACTTTTTCTCCACCTTTTCTCCACCTTTTCTCCACTTTTTCTCCATTTTTTCTTTACTTTTTCTCCACTTTTTCTCCACTTTTTCTACATTTTTCTACATTTTTTCTACATTTTTTCTACATTTTTTCTCCACTTTTTCTACACTTTTTCTCCACCTTTTCTCAATTTTTTCTCCACTTTTTCTCCTTTTTTTCTAAATTTTTTCTCCACTTTTTCTCCACTTTTTCTCCACTTTTTCTACATTTTTTCTCCACTTTTTCTCTAATTTTCTCCACTTTTTCTCCACTTTTTCTACATTTTTTCTCCACTTTTTCTCCACTTTTTCTCCACTTTTTCTCCACTTTTCCCACATTTTTTCTCCACTTCTTCTCCACTTCTCCACTTTTTCTCCACTTTTTCTCCAATTTTTCTACATTTTTCTACATTTTTTCTACATTTTTTCTCCACTTTTTCTCCTTTTTTTCTAAATTTTTTCTCCACTTTTTCTCCACTTTTTCTCCACTTTTTCTACATTTTTTCTACATTTTTTCTACACTTTTTCTCCACTTTTTCTCCACTTTTTCTCCACTTTTTCTCCTTTTTTTCTAAATTTTTTCTCCACTTTTTCTCCACTTTTTCTCCACTTTTTCTACATTTTTTCTACACTTTTTCTCCATTTTTTTCTCCACTTTTTCTACATTTTTCTACATTTTTTCTACATTTTTTCTCCACTTCTTCTCCACTTCTCCACTTTTTCTCCACTTCTCAACTTTTTCTCCACTTTTTCTCCATTTTTCTACATTTTTTCTACATTTTTTCTCCACTTTTTCTCCACTTCTTCTCCACTTTTTCTCCACTTTTTCTCCACTTTTCCCACATTTTTTCTCCACTTTTTCTCCACTTTTTCTCCACTTTTTCTCCACTTCTTCTCCACTTCTCCACTTTTTCTCCACTTTTTCTCCACTTTTTCTCCACTTTTTTCTCCTTTTTTTTCTCCACTTTTTCTCCACTTTTTCTCCACTTTTTCTCCACCTTTTCTCAATTTTTTCTCCACTTTTTCTCCACTTTTTCTCCACCGTTTCTTAATTTTTTCTCCACTTTTTCTCCACTTTTTCTCCACTTTTTCTACACTTTTTCTCCATTTTTTCTCCACTTTTTCTACATTTTTTCTCCACTTTTTCTACACTTTTTCTACACTTTTTCTACACGCCTCCACTTTTTCTCCACCTTTTCTCCACCTTTTCTCCACTTTTTCTCCATTTTTTCTCCACTTTTTCTCCACTTTTTCTCCACTTTTTCTACATTTTTTCTACATTTTTTCTCCACTTTTTCTCCACTTCTTCTCCACTTTTTCTCCACTTTTTCTCCACCTTTTCTCAATTTTTTCTCCACTTTTTCTCCACCTTTTCTCAATTTTTTCTCCACTTTTTCTCCACTTTTTCTCCACCTTTTCTCAATTTTTTCTCCACTTTTTCTCCACTTTTTCTACACTTTTTCTCCATTTTTTCTCCACTTTTTTTCCACTTTTTTTCCATTTTTTCTCTACTTTTTCTCCACTTTTTCTCCACTTTTTCTACATTTTTTCTCCACTTTTATTCCACTTTTTCTCCACTTTTTCTACACTTTTTCTACACTTTTTTTACACGCCTCCACTTTTTCTCCACCTTTTCTCCACTTTTTCTCCATTTTTTCTCCACTTTTTCTCCACTTTTTCTCCACTTTTTCTACATTTTTCTACATTTTTTCTACATTTTTTCTCCACTTTTTCTCCACTTCTCCACTTTTTCTCCACTTTTTCTCCACTTTTTCTACATTTTTTCTCCACTTTTTCTCCACTTTTTCTCCACTTTTTCTACATTTTTTCTCCACTTTTTCTCCAATTTTCTCCACTTTTTCTCCACTTTTTCTACATTTTTTCTACACTTTTTCTCCACTTTTTCTCCACTTTTTCTCCACTTTTCCCACATTTTTTCTCCACTTCTTCTCCACTTCTCCACTTTTTCTCCACTTTTTCTCCAATTTTTCTACATTTTTCTACATTTTTTCTACATTTTTTCTCCACTTTTTCTCCTTTTTTTCTAAATTTTTTCTCCACTTTTTCTCCACTTTTTCTACATTTTTTCTACATTTTTTCTACACTTTTTCTCCACTTTTTCTCCACTTTTTCTCCACTTTTTCTCCACCTTTTCTCAATTTTTTCTCCACTTTTTCTCCACTTTTTCTCCACTTTTTCTCTACTTTTTCTCCATTTTTTTCTCCACTTTTTCTCCACTTTTTCTCCACTTTTTCTCCACTTTTTCTACATTTTTTCTCCACTTTTTCTATACTTTTTCTACACTTTTTCTACACGCCTCCACTTTTTCTCCACCTTTTCTCCACCTTTTCTCCATTTTTTCTTTACTTTTTCTCCACTTTTTCTCCACTTTTTCTACATTTTTCTACATTTTTTCTACATTTTTTCTACATTTTTTCTCCACTTTTTCTACACTTTTTCTCCACCTTTTCTCAATTTTTTCTCCACTTTTTCTCCTTTTTTTCTAAATTTTTTCTCCACTTTTTCTCCACTTTTTCTCCACTTTTTCTATATTTTTTCTCCACTTTTTCTCCAATTTTCTCCACTTTTTCTCCACTTTTTCTACATTTTTTCTCCACTTTTTCTCCACTTTTTCTCCACTTTTTCTCCACTTTTCCCACATTTTTTCTCCACTTCTTCTCCACTTCTCCACTTTTTCTCCACTTTTTCTCCAATTTTTCTACATTTTTCTACATTTTTTCTACATTTTTTCTCCACTTTTTCTCCTTTTTTTCAAAATTTTTTCTCCACTTTTTCTCCACTTTTTCTCCACTTTTTCTACATTTTTTCTACATTTTTTCTACACTTTTTCTCCACTTTTTCTCCACTTTTTCTCCACTTTTTCTCCACTTTTTCTCCTTTTTTTCTAAATTTTTTCTCCACTTTTTCTCCACTTTTTCTCTACTTTTTCTCTATTTTTTTTCTCCACTTTTTCTCCACTTTTTCTCCACTTTCTCTCCACTTTTTCTACATTTTTTCTCCACTTTTTCTATACTTTTTCTACACTTTTTCATCACTTTTTCTCAATTTTTTCTCAACTTTTTTTCCACTTTTTCTCCACTTTTTCTCCACTTTTTCTCCACTTTTTCTCCACTTTTTCTCCTTTTTTTCTAAATTTTTTCTCCACTTTTTCTCCACTTTTTCTCTACTTTTTCTCTATTTTTTTTCTCCACTTTTTCTCCACTTTTTCTCCACTTTTTCTCCACTTTTTCTACATTTTTTCTCCACTTTTTCTATACTTTTTCTACACTTTTTCTACACGCCTCCACTTTTTCTCCACCTTTTCTCCACCTTTTCTCCACTTTTTCTACATTTTTTCTCCAATTTTTTCTCCACTTTTTCTCCACTTTTTCTCCACTTTTTCTCTACTTTTTCTCTATTTTTTTCTCCACTTTTTCTCCACTTTTTCTCCACTTTTTCTCCACTTTTTCTACATTTTTTCTCCACTTTTTCTATACTTTTTCTACACTTTTTCTACACGCCTCCACTTTTTCTCCACCTTTTCTCCACCTTTTCTCCACTTTTTCTACATTTTTCTACATTTTTTCTCCATTTTTTCTCTACTTTTTCTCCACTTTTTCTCCACTTTTTCTACATTTTTTCTCCACTTTTTCTCCACTTTTTCTACATTTTTTCTCCACTTTTTCTATACTTTTTCTACACTTTTTCTACACGCCTCCACTTTTTCT